>NW_004444321.1:167920-168913 GCF_000243295.1 Trichechus manatus latirostris
GTTCATGGAAAACATTGACAAAAAAATGGAATAATTCAGGAAAATAGTACAGGAATAAAATTTCAAAATAAATTCACAAATAGAAATCATAGAAAAACAACAATTAGAAATCCAAAAGATAAACAACAAGATTTCAGAAACATATACCATCATAGGTTTGAGGAGCAGGTTTGAAACAATAGCAGACAAGATCAACGAAGATGAAGACAAATACTTGGATAGCAATTTGTTTGAGGAAATATCAGAGAAAAGAAAGAAGAACAATGAAGAAACCCTGAGAATGATGTGGGATACATTCAAAAGCAAATATTTGCGAGTGATAGGACTTCCAAAACAGGGAGAAAACGGAAAACACAGAGGATGATTGAAGAATTGCTGACAGAAAACCTCCCTAATATCATGAAAGATGAACAGCTGACCATCCAAGAAGCTCAATGAATCTCATATAGGATAGACCCAAAAAGAAAATTACCAAGGGATATCATAATCACACTTGCTAACCAAAAACAAAGAAAGAATTCTGAGAGCAACTCGAGAAAAATGAAGTCATGTACAGAGGGGAAACAATAAGACTAAGCTCAGTTTATTAGGCAGAAACTATGCAGGCAAGAAGGGAATGGAATGACATATATAAAACCTTGATAGAAAAAAAAAAAATGCCAGCCAAGAATAACACATCCTGAGAACTCTCTTTCAAATATGATGGCAAAATTAGGACATTTCCAGATAAACAGAAATTAAGGGAATATGTAAAAACTATACCAAACTTACAAGAATTATTAAAGGGAGTCCTTAGTATTGAGAACAAACAACATCAGACCAAAGTCTGAATCTAGGACACAAGATTGCACCAGCCAGATACCAATCTAGAAAATGAATTCTCAAGGACTATTCAAAACTGAAAGATTTACAACAGGGACCAAAGAGGTTACTCTGAAAATGATAACAACATCACAACAATAAAAGAAGGAATAAACGGAGTAGGTATAGAAC
>NW_004444321.1:190463-192646 GCF_000243295.1 Trichechus manatus latirostris
TCGTTGGAATATAATTTTTATAGTAATCGGTTATGATCTTTTTCACTGATGGATTCTTTGTAATGTCACCAGTTTCATTTCTTAATTTGGTTATTTGCCTCTTCAGATTTTTCTTTTTGTCAGTCTAGCCAGATCTTTGTCTATTTTGTTAATCCTTTCAAAAAACCAGCTTCTGGTTTTGTTAAATCTTTCAATTGTTTTCTAATTTTCTACTTCATTTATTTCTCATTCCCATCTCAGAGTATGATTTGGCTGTTAGTTTTTCATATATGCCCTAATTATGTTGAGGAATTACCCTTCTATTCCCATTTTGCTGAGAGTTTTTTATCAAATTTCTTTTCTGCATCACTTGATATGATATTATGTTTCTTTTCCTTTGTTTTATTTATGCTGTGGATTACACTGATTGATTTCCTGATGCTGAACCACCCTTGTAATCTTAGTATGACTCTCACTTGATTATGGTGTATGATTTTTTTTTTTTTTTTGATATGTTGCCATAGTCTGTCAGCTAGAATTTTTTTGAAAATTTTTGAACCTATGTTCATAAGGGATATTGGTTTTTAGTTTTCTTTTTTTGTGTGTGTGATGTTTTTGTCTGGTTTCAGTATCAAGGTTATGCTTACTTCATAGAAGGAGTTAGGTAGTGTTCCTTCCTCTTCTATGTTTTGAAGAGATTGAGTAGGATCAGTGTCAACTCTTTTCTGAATGTTAGGTAGAATTCTCCAGTGTAGTCATCTGGTCTTGGAGTTCTTTTTTGTTGTTGTTAGTTTTGTGATGACATCTTCAATATTTTCTTTTGTGATGGTCTGTTTAAGTTTTCTATTTCTGTTTGTGATAATTGGGTAGGCACTGTGTTTCTAGAAATGTGTCCATTTCCCCTATCTTTTCAAATTTTTTGGAGTATAATTTTTATAGTAATTGGTTATGATCTTTACCTCTAATGGATTGGTTGTAATGTCACCAATTTAATTTCTTAATTTGGTTATTTGCCTCTTCTGGATTTTTTCTTTTGTCAGTCTAGCTAGTGGTTTGTTTATTTCGTTGATCCTTTCAAAAAACGAACTTCTGGTTTTGTTAAACCTTCCAATTATTTTTTCTATTTTCTAATTCATTTATTTCTGCCCTGATTTTTATTGTTTCTTTTTGTATGGTTGCTTTGGCTTCTTTTTCCTCTTTCTTTTCTATTTGTTGAAGTTGTTGGTTTAAGTTAGTGATTTTGGATCTTTCTTCTTTTATAATGTAGACATTTATTGCTACAGATTTCCCTCTGAGTAATGCTTTTGCTGTGTCCCAAAGGTTTTGATATGTTATGGTTTCATTTTCATTTGATTTTAGGAATTTTTTAACTTCACTTTTGCTTTCTTGTATGACTCAGTCATTTTTTAGTAGTGTATTATTTAGTTTCCATGTAATTATTTTTTCCCTTATTTATCCTGTTGTTGATTTCTAGTTTCATGTTGTTATGTTCCAAAAAGATGCTTTGTATAATTTCAATCTTTAAACTTGTTGAGACTTGTTTTGTGTCCTAGCATGTCGTCTATTCTGGAAACTGATCCCTGTGTACTGGAGAAGGAAGTATATTGTTCTGATGCTGAGCGGAGTGTTCTATATATGTCCATTAGGTCCAATTGTCTTATGGTTTTATTTAAGTTCTCAATGTCTTTAGTAATTTTCTTTTTAGATGTTCTGTCTAAAATTGAATGTGGTGTATTGAAGTCCCCTACTATTATTGTGGAGTTGTCTATTTCTCTTTTCATATTAATCTGAATTTGTTTCATGTATTTTGGTGCAGTGCTGTTAGGTGCATACATATTTATAATTGTTATGTCTTCTCGTTGAATTGACTCTTTTATTGTTATGTAATGTCCTTCTTTATATTTTGTAACGGATTTTGATTTAAAGTCTGTTTTGTCCGATAACAGTATGGTCACCCCTGCTTTTTGTTTGTTTGTTTACTGGTTTTATGGAATATTTTTCTTCATCCTTTTATTTTCCTTCTCTTTGTTTCATTGTGTCTAAGGTAGGTTTCTTGTAGACAATGAAAGGATGAATCATGTTTTTTTAATCCATTCTGCCACTCTCTGCTTTTTGCATGAGGACTTTAGACCATTTACATTTAAGATTATTACTGAAAATGAATTGTCTACCTCACTCATTTTATTGTTTTTTGAGTGTTTCAT
>NW_004444321.1:193195-195391 GCF_000243295.1 Trichechus manatus latirostris
ATTCTTATGAAAGACCTTTGGTATGCTAAACTGAGTTTTTTTTCTTACTGCTTTCAAAATTCTCTCATTGTCTTTGGCTTTCAAGAATTTTGTTAGGATATGTCACAGAGTTGATATTTTTGTCTCTTCTGACTGGGGGTTCCTGTAGTTTCCTGTATTTGCAGGCTTGGTTCTCTACTCAGATCTGGGGAATTCTCTCTGATTATCTCTTGGAAAATTGTTTCTGTGCCTTTATTGTAGTTGTGGTGCTCTAGGAGTCCAATAATTCTAATGTTGTATTTCTCAATTGAATCCCACATTTCTTTTTGGGTTTGTTCATCTTCGTTTGTTCTTTTCTCTTGTTTCTCTTAAGACTTGATAAGTTCAGATATTTTGTCCTCTAATTCAGATATTCTGTCTTCTGCTTGTTCGACTCTATTGTTTAGTGTTTCTTTTGCTTTTTCTAATTCAGATATTTTATTCTTCAGTTCCAGTAGTTCTCTCTCTCTCTCTTTTTTCCCCAAATTCCTTATTGAATCTCTCATTTTGCTCCTCCATTTGCTTCCTAAACTCTGCTAGTTTGTTTTCCATGTGTTTTTTTTTTTTTTTTTTGCTTTCTTTAAACATATTTAGCACCATAGTCTGAAAATCATCAATTCTTTGTATTATGCTGGACTCCATAGGAAAGATTTCTTCTTCTTCATGTTTTGTTTTAGAGTATTCCTTCTTTTCTTGTGTTTTTTTAATAGTTTTGACTTGAGCCATTTTGTTATCTTTAAATTTTTTATTCTGTTTATTGTGGGAAAATTCAAGAGATCTGTATGCTTGGTGTCTGGGATTCAATACACATGTGTGGGAAGGGGTGGGGTTTAGCTGGATATCTCTGCTATTGTATGCAGTGGGGAACAATTTTATTGTGGTGACAGTGAGAGGTTTTTTTTTTAGCCTTTCCCTCACTGACACCCCTGCACTAGCACACCCGTTACACATGGAGTCCTGCTGGGGGACGCTTCCTGCTTACCTGTCTGTACGGTTCCCTTCACCCTGTTGCCCTTGCAGATCTTCACTGTTATTTTCAAGCCTAAGTGAGGTTCAACAGTACTGTCATGCAGAGTTAAGGTCTTCCTTCGCCCCCTCCCACTTGTGCGGCCTGCAAACTCCCACAGCCATTTCAGATAGTTTCCTCAGATAAGCTTTCTTTCAGTGTTCCCTGCTTGGAGCGTTATTCAGTCACATCCCAAAATGGCTAAGACGATCTCATGCTCCCAATGTGTTGGTGGGGAGGATCTCTCAGTTTCTGTGATGACCTGGTTCCTCTTCTCCCCTGCTTCTGGAGTCACCCCAATTAATCAGTTCCTTAGCTGGTGTGTGGAGTTCTAAGATGTCAGTCTGTGCTTGTTTTATTTGTTGTTCAGCCTGTTCATTGCTGGGAGAGGAGATGGGAGTGTCCACTCACTTTGACATCTTGCTCCGCCTCCCTTCATATCCTTCTTAATTCTGCCAGCAACCCTATCAGCTAGGACTTGAGGGAAGCATAATTTAGGAAGTATTGAGTCACTTGTATAGTGATGGAAAATTTAGCAATAGGTAATGATAGATGTATAACATGATTGATGCAACTGGTATTACTGAATTGCACACATAAAAAAAAATATTGAACCAGCAAATGTTGTGTTTTATATATTTTTACAATAAAAAATAAATGTTAATGGCTTAAATAACTTGCCCAAGATCACACAGCTGGCAAGGGGTGGAACTGGGTGCTGTAGCCTGTACTTTTAACCACAACACCTTCTGGATTCTCCCACTGGGAGATCTAAGGGGTCAGAAAGACCTCTAAACAGGGGACTTGTGCCCAGTTTGCCAATCCTACCTCTTCATAGTAGGAACTGCTACCCATTGATCTCTGGACAGATGCTGACTTATTCTCCAGAGGGTCAGGGTTTTTCATGCACTGAGTACAGTGATCACAGACAATTGCCAAACTGCTTTCCTTTTTCTTTCCCCACCCCACCATTTCTAGAAAGAACAGCCCCATCCTCTCTTCTGGGGGTCTGCAGCACCAATCGTGGTCTGCATTATTCCTCGCTGCGGCTCAATTTCCCTACAAATACCATGGTTTCACATAGAGCATTCCCCTTGTGCTGAACAGAGATGTTGGGTAAATTCTCTCTGTGTATATGTATATTTTTTTAGCTTGCAGTGGTCTTTGAGGTT
>NW_004444321.1:195723-199248 GCF_000243295.1 Trichechus manatus latirostris
CAGTTCAGTGGGCCAGAGAGGGTGGGGCTGAGTTCTGATCTGTCTCCTCCATTAGATGTGTGAGCTGGAGGATGATGGGGGATGTTTCAGGCATTGAGAGAAAGCTCGGAGCCACAGACAGCATGTGACATTTCTCCTGACAGGTTGTTGAAGCTGAGGCATCTTACTGTGGTGAATTCATGGCACAGGTGTTTTCCTGCGGGTTAGCAAATGAGCCTGCCTGGCAGACCAAATCAGGAACAAAAGAGAAGCCCTAATGGTGTAGTGGTTAAGAGCTTAGCTGTTAACCAAAAAGTCAGCAGTTCGAAACCACCAGTCACTCCTTGGAAACCTTATGGGGCAGTTCTACTCTGTCCTAGAGGGTCACTATGAGTCAGAATCAATTAGAAAGCAATGAGTTTGGTTTTGGTTTTGTCCCGTAGTACTGCTCTGTGTCTGGCACCCCTTCGACATCAGATTACTTTATTCTATACTGTCTTCTTTCTGTGTGTGAGCTCATTTTTGCCAGGTACGTATGATACATCTGAGAGGGCTTCTTTCTTTTTTCTTCTGAAAGTGGCCTTTCAGTAAGTTCATTTCTTAAATTCATACTTTCTGAAACACTCAGATAGTATAAATCTAAATCCCTTAACTGTGTATATTTGCCTTTAAATGCTTCTTATAAACTCTGCTTGGGAGGCTGTTTCAGCTGAGAAAGCTCTGAGGTGGGTGAAACAAAGGCAAACCTCTGAGCTGAGCTCATGGGGAGCCGTTAGACAGGTCAGAACGCACAACCACATTTCTTTGCGTACAAGGTTGCTGTCGCTCCCTCTGGCACAAACAAGCTGCAACAGGACCATGGGCTTCAGTCTTTATGGCTGTCACTGAGCTGGGGAGTAAGGAATGGTAGGAAGGCAAGTTAAAACACCACAACACACTCTCACTGAAATTTATCCCCTTTCTTCATTAAGCGTTGATTGTTTGACTTTTCTATTATGTTCTGAAATCTGAAAAAGTTGATGTTGACCTTTTGTGCCAGCTTAATCATAGCTTATAGTGGAGGGATAAAGTTTCCTAATCTGCCATTTTCAATCACATTACTGCTAGTCCTTCATTTTAGCTTATGATCCTGGTTACTAGTTTCCTGGTAGATGTTAGACTCAGAAGGTATCTCCAACATCCTTAAGAATTCAACTAGACAATTAAATTAATCATTGTTGGATTTGATGATATTTCTGGATATTTTGAAATGAGAGCGTTTTCATAAAATATAACCAGTAACATTTCTAGATGCAGGATATATTTTCTCTTTATTAAGTTTTACTGTGCATTGTTTTTTCTTTACCTGAGATCTGGTAGATGGATAATTTTGTTGTTCTTATTCATGTGGATTGGACTTCCTGCTCTCCATATCTGTTTTACTACTAGTTACACTATCTTAAGCAAATACATTTAAACTTAGAGTTTTCCATTAATATTAAAACCAACTTACTACCCATGTTGTACCCCCAGACTCCCATAGAAATATGCAATTGTTTAAATATGGTTAGAATTCTTCTCTTCCTCTCATTCTCTTCTTTTTTGAGAAGGACAGTTAGTTAACAGCTGAATTAAGTTTCATAGCTGTATTATCTGTATTATTAGCTGTAACTGTTTACAGTTAATTACTTATGCCATTATACATGCTCCACATATTAAGGTTTGTTTCTCAGTTTGCAAGAATATGTTTTGAATTTTTTTTTCTTATTTTTGGTAAAAAATGAAGTGTAGGCAATATATAGTTTCTTTCCATCAATGTCTAAAAAGCTTATTAGGGATAGGATTTTTTAGTTAAACATCCTTCATCCTTATTTTCTATTTTCTAGAATCCAGTGTTTTAGATGAGAAGTCAGATGTCAGTCTGTGTCTTAAAAGGATACTGTCTATTGTAGATATATCCTCCATGTCTCCTGCTTTATGTCTTCAATTCGTGTTGCTTTGGCTCTTTGAACCGTGTGTTGAGATAATGATTTACTTTTATCTTACAAATTACTAACTGCATGAAAATTATGCTGTTCAAACTTTGTATTGTAATTTTTGATCCTAGCAATTGTGCTTTTTATTTAAAGAAACAATTTATTATTTTCTATTTTTCTAAACATCCTATTCTTCTTTGAGAACATGTGTAGTCCTTCTGTGTTCAGTACTAACTCTGATGCCCCAGGAGATAATTTCCCTGTTTGTTCTGTTTGTTCATTTTGATTTCTAACTTTCATGGTGTTTATTTTTTTCCTCATATATATGTATAATATATAATATAAATATAAATTAAATACATAATATAAATGTAAATTACATATAAATATATTACATATATAAAGAGAGCTTATTTGTATGTTTAGTGAACTTACAGGTTCTGCTGTGATCATTGTTCATGGGGGTTTCCTCAGCACACATGACAGTAATTATTGCCATGGCACTGAGTACTGAGGTAAACCATGTCTAGTAGAAGGTGCAAGCAGACAGGCTTTGCATTAGAGGTGTATAGGGAGCCTATATCGGCAATGTGGTGACCCTGTCCTCTATTTTGAGGGCCAAATATCACCCCCATAGGGATCTCATAGTAGAACTTCCACATTCTGTAGAAAGCAGTCCCACAGCCTTTATCCGATTAGAAAATATAACTGATAGCCGGACAGAAAGCAGGGGGTTGCAGCAACTCTTCTGTAATCCTTGAATTAACCACACAGTAAACAACTCCAGGTTTTGCTCCAGCTCCTTTCTTTGCTCTCTATAACCTTATTTTTTAGGTATACAATTGGGAAAACTAACTTTTCAGATGCTCTCCCACTTTCTTTTTAGAGGTTTGCAGGTTCTTCAGCTACATTAGGTTTGGGCATCAATATTTTTCCATTAGCCTAATGTTATCCAGAAATACTCTTTTTTTGCTTTGGTCGATATTCTTCTTAAACTTGTAGAATTACCTTTGATTTGTTTTCTTATATCAGAGTCATTTTGTCATTTCAGAAAATTTTGAGTGGAAGAAGAGGAAAATATTTAAGCTCAGTGAGTTATTTTTAACTAGAATTTAGCTTCTCTTTTTTCCTTTATTTTTTAAATTCAGAAAGTTAACCATTATCAGTCTGAGTGGGATGTCCTCAATAAAGACTTCATTGTGAAATCTCAGTCCTCGGCTCAATGAAATGCTTTAGCACTTCATCTCTCTTTCTTGTTTATTCACCTGTTCTTCAAATCCTTTTCTTAAATGTGTGTGTCTTTATACATAAAAGTACATAAACATTTTACCTTTGTCAATTTTTCTCATTTATCTTATTATATTCATCTCTTTATTCTTCTCTGCTTAACTCCATTTGATTCTTTTTCAAACCATATTTTTAATTCACTCTTTGTTTTCTACAGTTTCTAACCTGATATTCCCGGCCAACATTGACTTTACCCTCTTTTTTTTATTGTTGTAATTAAATGAAGTTTACATTTCAAGTTAGTCTCATACAAACTTTTCATACATACATTGTTATGAGACCCTAATTGCTCACCCCATTCTGC
>NW_004444321.1:229538-235489 GCF_000243295.1 Trichechus manatus latirostris
CCTGGAGAGCAGCAGAAAGGATGTGACATTTGAAATGGATCTTAACAAGTTGAATAATAAGGAAAGAAAGCAATATGAGCAAAGATATGGAGACTTGAAATTGCACAGCCTGTGCAACAGGCATTTGCTGGTGGGATGGTGAGATAGGTGATGAGAATGATGACTATGGTTGATCATGTGTGTCTGATGTGCACACCTATTGGTCATGTGTGTCTGGTCAATACACTTGTGCTCAGCTGTGTGATTTCCAGGAGGAGGACAGGGAATGGGGTTGGGGGAGTCACAGAGAACTAAAATATACAAGAAATAAAAAATAGGTTTTGAGCTACAACACTTTAGTGTATTACCATCAAACTTTCCCCAAATCCCAATGCTCACAGTGATTTAGATAGATAGATGTTATAGAGTCAACTTTGACTCATGATGACTTTATGTACAGCAGAACAGAACATTGCCTCATCCTGCACCATCCTCCAATTGCTGGCATGTTCAAATCCATTGCTGTAGCTATTGTGCCAATCTATCTCATCAAAGGTCTCCCTTACCCTCGCTGGCCCTCTACTTCACCAAACATGGTGTCCTCCTCCAGCAGTTGATCCCTTCTGATGACATATCCCAAGCAATCAAGTTGGACAATGTTCTGTTGTGATCCACAAGGTTTTCACTGGCTAATTTTAGGAAGTAGATCACAAGACCTTTCTTCCTAGTCTGTCTTAGTCTGAAATCTCTGCTGAAACCTGTCTACCACGGTTGACTATACTGGAATTCGAAATACACGTAGCCTAATTTCCAGCATCAGAGCAACACTCAGGCCACAACAGTACAACAAACTGACAGATGGGTAGTGACATAATCATTTAGGGATATGGAATGTGAAAGTGTTTGAAGGTTGACTTAAGGCAAAGTGATACAACTGGACCGACAGCACCAGATTAAGAAGTACATTTTGTGTGTTTTGTGTGCTCAACATTTCACATCCAGAATGCCTCATTTCAATTCAGTGGAAGAAACTCTTATAAACTGTATATGATAATCCCAGCACTTAGCTAGATTCACAAAATATGTACTCTGCCCTCAAGGAGCTCACAGTCCCTTAGAGTCTTGCAACTCAAAGTGTAGTCCATGAACCAACACCATCAACACCATCTGGGAGCTTGTTAGGAATGCAGAGACTCATCTCTAGCCCAGATCTACTGACTTCAAGACTTCATTTTAACCTGATTTCCAGGTAATTTTAAGTAAATTAAAGGGTGAGAAACATTGTACTCGAGCATAGTATAATACAGAGATGAAACAAATGCTACACCAAAGAAAAATCATATACCTACTTATCATTCCCAATCCCTATCACTCTCCTATTTCTGGTTTTATATTTTTCCTCATAATAACTCCTCCTACACAGGATTGCTGAAAATTAAAGAAGGTGAGAAGGAATATTTTTGGAATTATACACTTCCCAAGAGTATAGGGTCGCTATGAGTCAGAATTAACTGGAAGGCGATGGGCTTAGTTTTTGGTTTTTTTCAAGATAAGTATATTAGACTAGGTGCGGGCATCAAGAACTATATGAGGAGCACAGACCACCACATATTCTCCACGGTTGATATTTCCATTCTTGTACTTGGAGAATTAAGTGGTGGCATCAGGACACAATTGTATTTCAAGCAAGCAGAGTTGCCTGACAGAATGTGGGCCAAGGGGTAGGCACACACACACACACATACACCCTTCCCAGCTGTATCTCAGAGAGAGTTTTCATATTAGTATACAAGTGAGCGATGGACCATCACACCCAATAAAATTGTGCTGAGTGGGAATCTTAGGTGACTCCCTAGTCACAGGTTGGAAATGTTGTCACAAAAAGATGTGGAGAGGTTAAAACTTTTGCTTCTATTTTGGGGGTAAGGCAAGGGGCAGAGAGGTTATTCACAAACTTTGGATTCTCGATTATGTTTCCATGAGGCTGGAGACCTGGGTCAACCACTTACTTGGGAGTATATCCAGACCTGAGTGGGCCAAGTGGGACAGTGACAGATTAGGCATAGAGAGCATACCCTGCCATCTTTCTTGAAGAACCTCCAGAAGCACTAAGCAACAAATAAAGAACTGAGAAACTTTGGATCTCTGCCCAATATTTCACCATCTTGCTATATGTAATATTATGGCCTATGAGAAAATTCTGCAGCCCAACAGGTGTGGAATAATGCTCCCAGGACTCAGAGGAAATGTGTATTTTTGACAGTTGCTCACAGAAGAGATTAATTAAAATTGTTTTCAGTTGGGTTCTCAGTAAGATAAAGAGAAACCATGAAACAAGAAAATGACTTATAAGGAAAGAAAGAATAGGTAAGAAGAAAAGGCAAAATTCTGAGATAAGATAGCAAAAGCTAAAATTTAAAAAAAATCTGCCACAAAACAAACATGCAATATCAGATTTACAAGTGGCAAAAAATAAAGAAATAAATAAACAAAATAGATGATGAAGAAAATTGAATATTGCTAAAGGAAATATTTGAGAAATCGTTAAAGAAACTAGGGAAAAGGTAAAAAAAAAAAAAAGGTAGTGGAGAATGAGAGAGGGAGAGAGGATAGAACAGATGGAAAAGACAAACCTATGGATAACCACTTATAAATGATAGTCATTACTGTAAGAGATCCTCTCCCTCTACAAAATAAGCCAGAAAGCCTGGAAAAAAAGAGTAAGTATAATTGAAAAAATTTACAGCTGAAAATAAAAAATACCCCTCTCTAGAAGAAACATTAGAAATCAACATGGACATGTTGATTAATTAATACCTGGTGCTTGAATATCAAGAATAAATTGCTGTATATTCCTACCTCACACCACACAGCAGAACAAATTCCTGATGGATTTAAATGTAAACTCACACGTACACACAATTAAAAGAAGAGTAAATAGAAGTAAATATTAAATTTAGGCATGGAGAAGAATTTTGTAATCATAAATACAGGCATACCTCATTTTATTGTGCTTCACTTAATTGTACTTTGGAAATACTGTGTTTACAAATTGAAGGTTTGTGGCAGCCGATCGTCAAGCAAGGCACCATTTTTCCAACAGCATGTACTCACTTTGTGTCTCTGTGTCATATTTTGATAATTCTCACAATATTTCAAACTTTTTCATTATTATTATATCTGTTATGATAAACTGTGATCAACAATCTTTTATATTACTATTGTACTTGTTTTGGAGTGCCACAAACCATGCCCATATAAGATGGGAATCTTAATCGATAAATGCGTGTGTTCTGACTGCTTCACTGACTGGCTGTTCCCCCATCTCTCTCCCTCCCCCTTGGGCCTCCGTATTCCTTGAGATAAAACAATACTGAAATTAGGCCAATTAATAACCCTACAATGGCCTGTAAGTGTTCAAGTGAAAGGAAAGGTCACACGTCTTTCATTTTAAATCAAAAGCTACAAATGATTAAGCTTAGAGAGGAAGGCATGTGGAAAGCCGAGATAGGGCAAAAGCTAGTAGGCCTCTTATGACAGTTAGCCAAGCTGTGAATGCAAAGGAAAAGTTCTTGAAGGAAATCAAAAGCACTACTCCAGTGAACACACGAATGATAAGAAAGTGAAACAGCCTTATTGCTGATATGGAGAAAGTTTAAGTGGTCTGGATAGAAGATCAAACCAGCAACAATATTTCCTTAAGCCAAAACCTAATCCCAAGCAAGTCCCTAACTCTCTTCAGTTCTATGAAGGCTGAGGGAGGTGAGGAAGCTGCAGAAGAAAAGTTTGAAGCCAGCACAGGTTGGTTCATGAGGTTTAAGGAAAGAAGCCGTCTCCATAATATAAAAGTGCAAGGGTGAAGCAGCAAGTACTGATGTAGAAACTGCAGCAAATTATCCAGAAGATCTAGCTAAGATAATTGATGAAGGTGGCTACACTAAAAAAACAGATTTTCAGTGTCAATGAAACAGTCTTATATTGGAAGAAGATGCCATCTAGGACTTTCATAGCTAAAGAGGATAAGTCAATGCCTGGCTTCAAAGCTTGAAAGGACAGGCAGACTCTCTTTTTAGGGGCTAAGGCAGCTGGTGACTTTAAGTTGAAGCCGATGCTCATTTACCATTCTGAAGATCCTAGGGCCCTTAAGAGTTATGCTAAATCTACTCTGCCCGTGCTATATAAATGAAACAACAAAGCCTGCATTATAGCACATCTGTTTACAGTATGGTTTACTGAATATTTTAAGCCCACTGTTGAGACCTACTGCTCAGAAAAAAAAGATTCCTTTCAAAATACTACTGCTCATTGACAATGCATCTGGTCAACCAAGAGCGCTGATGGAGATGTACAAGGAGATTAAAGCTATTTTCATGCCTGCTAACACAACATCCATTCTGCAGCCCATGGATCAAGGAGTGATTTTGACATTCAAGTCTAATTATTTAAGAAATATTTTTTGTAAGGCTATCACTGCCACAGTTAGTGATTCCTCTGATGGACCTGACCAAAGTAAATTGAAAGCCTTCTGGAAAGGATTCACTATTCTAGATGCCATTAAGAACATTTGTGATTCATGGGAAGAGGTCAAATATCAACATTAACAGGAATTTGGAAGTTGATTCTGACCCTCATGAATGATTTTGAGGGGCTCAAGACTTCAGTGGAGGAAGTAACTGTAGAAGTAGTTGAAATAACAAGAGAATTAGCATTAGAAGTTGAGCCTGAAGATGTGACTGAATTGCTGCAATCTCATGATAAAGCTTTAAAGTATGAAGAGTTGCTTCTTATGGATGAGTAGAGACAGTGGTTTCTTGAGAAGGAATCTACTCCTGGTGAAGATGTTGTGAACGTTGTTGAAATGACAACAAAGAATTTAAAATATTACATAAACTTAGTTGATAAAGCAATGGCAGGGTATGAGAGGATTTACTCCAATTTTGAAAGTTCTACTCTGGGTAAAACGGTATCAAACAGCATCACATGCTACAGAGAAATCTTTCATGAAAGGAAGAGTCAATTGATGAAGCAAACTTCATTCTTGTCTAATTTTAAGAAACTTCCACAGCTATCCCAAACTTCAGCAATGACCACCCTCATTAGTCAGCAACCATAAACATCTAAGCAAGGCCCTCCACCAGCAAAAAGATTACAACTTGCTGAAGGCTCAGATGATGGTTAGCATTTTGTATTAACAAAGAATTTTTAATTAAGGTATGTACATGTTTTTAGACATAATGATATTGCACACTGAAGAGACTACAGTATAGTGTAAATATAACTTTCATATGCACTGGGAAACAAAAAAATTTGTGTGACTTGCTTTATTGTGATTTTAACTTTATTGTGATAGTCTGAAACTGAACTGGCAAAATCTTCGAGGTATTTCTGTAATGAAATAAATCACAATAAAAACAGCTGGCAGATGTGGCTAAATTAAAATAAAAGAGTAATGCAACCAGTTCATGTCAAAAATTTAAAATCAAAATCAGTCTGGAAATGCTCTTTTAATAAATATAACATGCAATGAGAGAGCTCAAGTGCCTTTCCCAGGTGAATTTATTCATTCAGGCAAGGGCTTGAGAATAAGAAAGCAGACCCCTGACTCCCAGGCCTTCCAGGATGAACTAGAATGGTCACCAACAAGGAACAGGCTGCATGACTGCATGTTCCCCTATACTATGCCCATTGACTTAAGAGCAAATAGTGCCAATAGTGGACATCTCAACATTTAATCTTCCTCCTGGAATGAACTAGTCCTCAGTTTCTAGGCTATTGATTACAATGACCTTACTTATTAATATTTTAATTTTTTTTTACACTGTCATTATATCTACTTAATTGACCATATTGATACAGAAACTCACCAAGTAGAGAACTTACTTGAGATAAGGCAAGGGAAATGGGAAGGCCAGTAGGTGTGCAGTTGTTATTGTCAGGTGCCATCTAGTTGGTTCCAACTCATAGTGACCCTA
>NW_004444321.1:235792-236785 GCF_000243295.1 Trichechus manatus latirostris
AAATTGTGATTTAGGTGAAAGTTTACAGCTCAAGTTAGTTTCTCATATAAAAATTTATACATACTTTGATATGTGACCCTAGTTGCTCTGCCTATAATGTGACAGCACACTCCTCCTTTCTACCCCAGATTTATTGTGTCCATTCAACCAGCTCCTGTCCCTTTCTGCCTTCTCTTCTCACCTCCAGACAGGAGCTTCCCATTTAGTCTTGCGCATCTCCTTGAACTAAGACGCATACTCTTGATGAGTATCATTTTATGTGTTATAATCCAGGCTAATCTTTGTCTGAAGAATTGGCCTCAGGAATGGTTTTAGTTCTGGGTTGACAGAGAGTCCGGGGGCTGTCTTCTGGGGTTCCTCCAGTCTCGGTCAGACCATTAAGTCTGCTCTTTTTACTAGAATTTGAGTTCTGCACCTACATTTCTCCTGCTCCGTCAGGGACTCTCTGTTGTGTTCCCTGTCAGGGTGGTCATTGGTGGTAGCTGGCCAACATGTAGTTCTTCTGGTCTCAGGCTGATGAAGTCTCTGGTTTATGTGGCCCTTTTTATCTTTTGACCTAATATTTTCCTTGTGTCTTTGATGTTCTTCATTCTCCTTTGCTCCAGGTGGATTGGAACCAAATGATACACCTTAGATGGCCGCTCGCTAGCTTTATAGACCCCAGAAACTGCACACCAAAGTGGGATGCAGAAAGTTTTCTTTTCTTTTTCTTTTTTTTATTGTACTTCAGGTGAAGGCTTACAGAACAAATAGTTTCTCATGAAACAGAAGTACACATGTTATTTTAGGACAGTGGTTAACAACCCCACAACATATCAACCATCTAACTTCTCAACCTCTTTTTTTTTCGGTGAAAATACACATAGCTAAAGATACGCCATTTCAAAAATTTCTACATGCACAGTTCAGTGACATTGACTACACTCTTCGAATTGTGCTGTTATTCTCACTTAAGATGAAGGCTTACAGAACAAAATAGTTTCTCATTTAACA
>NW_004444321.1:258461-265202 GCF_000243295.1 Trichechus manatus latirostris
TTTTCATTTAGTGCTTCAAGTATTGATTGAACACCTAGTAAGTGCTACGGGCCAAAAAAGTAAACACAAAAGAGACACAATTATGGCATTGAGGAGTTTGCCTTGCAGTAGAAGAGACAATTGTACAAACAAATAAGTGAAGTTCAGTTTTCATAGCCGTTGTAATAGAAGTCTGATGAACAACATAATAGCATGCAGGGGAAGGCAAGGGTTGTTGGTGGCGAAGGGTGTTCAGGAAAGGTTTCATGGTAAGGGAGACCCTTGAAATTGTCCTGAGTGGTTTTGTTACACTTTCTCGCATGCTCTGAGAAGAGTCTTTGAGACCACCTCAGGGCTTCCACACCACTGCAGCTGAAACTCCCACCTGGCCACCATTTAACCTTTCAGAGTCTTGATAAGTTTCTCATGTAATGATTTACTCAATCACAGATGAAGACTCCAATTTCAATCACATTTTCTGAGGAAGACTTATAGGATCCGACTTATAGGATCCAATTTAGGAGAAATGCTGAAAGTGGTGTCTTAGAATCCCAAATATGTCATCCTTCTTCTAACTCCTCTACTGAGGTCCCTAGTAGAATGCCCAGTGTGGACTGCATCTATAAATCATTCAGGGAAAAGCAGCATCTAGACAATTGGGAGACACTAACATCACAGAAGCAGTTCATCTTGTCAAGATGGGGCGATCTTATTAAATGACCATAAATGTATAGGTGGAAATCAAAGAGGAGTGAGAGCAAGCCCATGCAGTGAATTTGCCCTCACTTTCATACCACTATCCTGAGTTTCATTTTTACTTTTCTCCAGGAATTTTTCCTATCTATGAATTTTCAAGAGTGTTTCTGCAAGTGTGTGCTGTGCAGCATATCTCACCAAAGAGTGAAATGTTTTGGAATTAATTCCAATAAAGGAAGAGCTTTAGTGCCTTCAGCATTGTTATGGTCAATTACATTTGAATTAAATTTGTAAGGTAAAATTTTCAAAGGAGCAGACTTCGCATACTGCACACAGGTTGGCATTTCGTGCTTCAGAAGACTTGCACACAAATAGACTACAGAAGGCAAAATGGTTCCCCTACTAACTATTGGAAGACTTTGGAGCCACATTTGGGTAAAGAGAAGTCACTTGATCTTCGGTGTTAATGTTAGACAACAAACTTCCATATCGCTATGCATTCTTACTCAGGAAGGAAAAAAGTTCTCTCTTGTCTTGAGGAATGCAAGCAGTCCTGTCCTTTCTCCTCATTTCTGGAAGTTAAATTAATTAACACATTTTCTTGAGTTTTGAAGTAGAAGTGCCTCCAGTTCTGGGCTAAAAAAAAGTCAATGCATATAATGGCTTCTCGATGTGATGGTAACGTAACAAAATTGAAGTTCAAGGAGGAAGAAGAGAATCATTACTATATACAGGTAAATGTGTTAAATGTGCTTAGATGTTCAAAAGGTAATTAGCATGTAAATTGAATTCTGAAGAGGTGAACACAAATAATCATGTCACTAAAGACCTATCTACAGTGGATTTTTGGTGCCAGAGTTTGACCTGCACTCCTCTCTAATGAGGTGATAATGAGCTGTAAGGTCCAGAGGAGCAGTTGCATAGCAATCCTTATAAGGTTAGGTAAGCATTACTGTACATGCACCATCAGTCCTGCAATGCAGCAATAAAGTCACTAACATCAGCTGCCATAACTGCCCTCAGAAAGAAAATGTTTTGCTGGAAATGACCCTGGCTGAGGCTTCTGATTTTTTGAAGTTGTCAGTGATTCCTTAGGGATGACTTGGACCTCGGGAAATGAAAGCAGGCCCGGCCAGGCGTGAAGGTGGTGGCATCCTAAAAACATGCATACTACACTTACTCACAGGTAGAGATGTCTGACTGTAAATATCAGACCCAGATCCAGGATGAATCCTAAACTTAGGCAAAAGCAAATCAGGAGTTCCTGCCCCAGCCTCTGGACTCATCTTTAAGGCTCCTTTGATCCAGATGAGTTTGGAGCTCTGGTTATTGAATTAAAGAGTCCAGTGTCTTCTTTGCACTGGAGAGATAAACACACTTGTTCTACAATTTCTTTCCTCTCAAAGACTAAGACCCAAGATTGCTTAGCTTGCTTTTGCTGGGAGATTTTCATCTTCCCCTAAGCCACAGGGCAAAAACTAAGGCCTGACCACTTCTCTTCAAGGTCCAACTGAGAATGGCTAGTGGCAGGCCAGACCCCAGCTGAGATATGATGGTGTCAAAGCCCAGAAGTTATGCTCAGAGCTATGAGGGCAGGAAGGCAGAAGGAGGGGAGCTGAGTCAACTGGTAAGAGGGCACAGAATCCCAGAACAAAGGCAAAGAAGAGCCAGGAGTTTGAAAACAGATCCATGCCAGGAAATAATAGTAAAGGCAGCTAAATAGTTCTTAAAAATCCAGCAGAAGAACTTGGTTGAAATTACAAAAGAGGTGGAGGCTGGGGTAAAAAATGAAATCATAGGAATATCAGAATAACCACAGAGCAAGAAGACACAAAGGAGTTTGTTCAAAAGTGCATCCCAGCTCTTTATTTGGTGTTTGCACCTGTATGGCTTGCTTTGGCCTGATGCTCTAGATGAAGCTGAACCATGCTATGCATATTGACTAGATGCCAATTGACTGCCTCCACTTCCTGAGACCATTCTGGCTCTTTGGCTCTTGCTGGCCACTCAGAATTTCTCTGTTACTCCTTGTTATGATAATTTCTAAAGAAAAATACCAAGTACAATGAGAACCAATACTAGAGGACATGAGCTGGCCTGTAGATGTCAGATGAAGCCTATCTTGGGAAGTGGCATTTATCATGAGATCTAAAGGATTGGGGTGGGGGGTGTTGGCCAGGAGAAGAGCAGTGGGTAGAGATAGATTCCCATTCAGAAGAGATGGTCTGTGCAAAGGTTCTGAGGCACAAGGCTGATGAGGCAGCTGGCTCCCTGTGTCCTAGGTGAACTTCCTTCCAATAGGCCCTGCCTAAACATAGAGCTGCCCTGTTAATGGCTGCCAGAGAGAAGAAAGAAAGGGAATAGCTATATTTATCTGCAGAGATGCCCAAGACGCTCAAGGAGGAGAAGGCTGGGGAAAGGGAGATAAACTAGGGCTCAGAGAGACTGACTTTCTTCTCTACCATCACATTAGCCAATTCTGAACAGGAAATTAAAGATACTATTTGGCAGTTCTGACATTTCACTACATTCTAGCTGACCTCTCGTCACAGCTAGAAAGAATAGCAAACCTCAGTGTCAAAGGAAGTTGTGCTAAGGAAAAGTTGTTTTTTTTTCTTTTTTTCTTTTTAATATATATCTAGAGAAATTTCCATTTTCTTAGTATTGAATGTTTTAGAACTCACTATATATTTACTCAGGTGTGCATAGCAATTACCAAACAGCTAAATGGTCAATAATTTCTATAAAGTAAAACACAAATACCTAATATTTATGTCTTAAAGTTTCCCCTTTCAAGCCATCATAATTTAAGCCTGGGCATAAGGAGTCCCTGCTGACACCGGGGTTTGAATGACGGGAAGGGTCAGCCACTGTATTTTCTTTCCATTGGGATCACATTATTACCCTATAATTTGTCCGTATTAAAAAGTAGCATTAATGTCTAGATAATGAGCAATTTAAGGATGACTTTGCCCCCCTGCCACCTAACTCTAATGCCATTCTTACTTCCCCTCTTGTGCAGAAGTAGAAACAGAGACATGGACAGACCAATCACTCATAGACAGAACCTGGGGCCTCTTCAACACAGTCCAAGCCATGTCTCAAGAATGGAAACACCTGGGTGGCCAGGGGTACTGCCCACAAGCCCTGCTTCCTTTCTTCTCCCATCCAGGGACCCTTTTGCCCTCTCTGATGAGGAGGGTTTCTAAGTATCCTCCACACAATTGGTACCTTTTCTGATTGATCCACATGGTGTCCTCTGGAGGCTGTAGCACATATGGTTTGCACATAGCAACATACTTACAAGAACACAGTTCAAATAGACTCTTTTCAGAGAAGTCCTGTCTAGAAATTACAATTAATCTTGGGAATCTCCAAAATGTATAAGTTCTGAAGTTGCATGTCCAGGTCATGGAATCCCTAAAACTCCGGGGAATCACATGGTCCATCTTCAACTTCCAGCAGCAACTACATTGAAGAGAAAGTTGCACAACCTGCACAACCCATCTGAAGTCCAGGAAGACCAAGATCACAACAAAATAAGATCACCATGCACACCATTTTCTATGGGGTGAGGGGTTTCAATCTAAGGGAGCAGAGTATGAGTTTAATACTCAGAGTCTAGACATGCAAAGCTAGGTTGTGGCCAGTGATGCCTACCTGTGACAAAAACAGGAAGACGAAAAACAAGAACTTGGCCAGGAAAAAGGTGGGCATGCTTTCCAGCAATGGGATGGGGACATAAAATGATACAGCTTTCCCCAGGTTTCAGAGAACCAGGAAAACTATGAAGCCTGGGCTGACCCTTCAAAGGTGGAGTGTTCTGTGTCCTTCAGATACGAGCTCCTGATGGCCTAATGGCCTGTCCCATCTGGAATCTCAAAGGAGCAGTTCTGCTGCAGCCACTTGACTGGTCCTGGTGCTTAGCAAGAAGGGGACTGGACTGGAGCTGGCCACAGGCAGGCAAAGAACCCAATGCTGCTATTTAGTCATATGATGTCTCTATACTTAACAAAGACAATTATCCATGTCACTTGCTCTGTCTCTATCCTAGAAAAGGAGAATGTAGCTTATACATGTCCTTGAGATGTTCATTCTGCTCAAGCTTAAAGGCATGGGAGTGCTGTTACCTGCATACTGCCCACAGACATGCAAGCCTGGTTTTGATTGCCATAGCCTTTATTGGCAAGCCTTATTTGTCATTCTTAAAGTAGCTTGCAAGGGGGAAAAACAACTGCTCTTTTCTTATGTAAGGAACAAAATCTTATGGAAAACTAACAGCATTGGAGTAAGGTAAACCTGAGATAAAATCCAAGTTCCAATGTAATTAACTGACCTTGGGCAAGATAGTGAATGCATTACCAATTACAGAGAAATAGAAAGGATATTGACTTAAAATTTTGGAATGTAAAATAAATGATATACCATATACCAAAAGCCTAACATTTTCCTCAACACATCATTATTTCCTAAATATTTATTTGACTGCGGAACTCCAATGTTCTTGTACTGTCTCATCTAACTCCTATTAATATTCCCAGAAATACTTAGGAAAACCCCAGCTTTCCCCATCTGCTCATTTCCATGATGCGGCATTCTCCGTTCTTGTATGAATGGAATGCAGAATCCTTGTGCTAGGACATTGCAATTTATTTTGCATCAAGCTTAGTGCCGACAAGCTTCCATTGGGTGTCAAGATATTGTGAACTTTCTTCAAAGATCCTCTAGTGGCTCTTTTCTGGGATGGCTTGGCAGGGCTGTGACAATCTGAGACTCTTTGGCAAAGTGAATCTGCTCCACTGTGACCTTCCTGCATTTATTGTTTAATAGGACATATGCTGCTTTTTGTTAATGGATACTTTTCATCCTGGAGTAATGGTGGGTTAAGAATGTTATTCAAAGACGCTCTTCTATGTCTTAATGATATTCCATCAAATTCCATCAAAGTCACATAAAATGATTGTGCTCTGTGTCTGTGCTTGTGGAGTGATTGGAGAGGTAAAGATAAGAGGACTGCTGGGTGTTCTCAGAGAAAGACATGGTGAGGTTACAAGACACTATGGATCCAGGTCTATACTTTGCAAGATAGAGTGACTACTTCATTTACAAATGAGCAGATGCATGTCCATACAGCTATTGAACGGTGCTGAATATAGGCGGTGGGTTTGTTTGTTTCTCCTTCTGCAGATTGCTATCCCATCACTCTTCTTTAGAAAGCCTGAGGGATCGATGCTGTCTTCTCATGATTTGCTTTGGTAGATTGTACACAAAAACTCAGCTTTGTCAAGTTAACGATGGATGCTACAAATGTTCTGAGGCTTAAGAATCCTGGAAGATGCACTTTGGCCACTTGACCTGGTGTCCTGGGATATACCTGAGTGATTGATCTACCCACTGGGCACTGGAGGGCCCAGTTCAGAAATCAAAGTTAGAGGTCCCTGTGATGGCACTGGGCCAAGAGTGTGCCCTTCACAGAAGACACACAGATGACACTCCTGCATTCAGGGAGCAGTCTAATGAAATATAACTGTAACATTAAATTAAAATCAGCACACAATCTAAATTGTATGTTAATGTTTTATCCTATCTCCAACAGGGCTGTAAGATCCTTTTTGTTCATAGAACTAACCAGGAAAAATGAACCTATAGCTTCATCCAATTCTGTAGCTTGTATTCATCTTTTTGTTTTTGTAATTCTCACACCTGACACAATATCAGGTTATTTTAATTAGTTTTTTATAAAAACATATTTACAAGAATACTCTGGTTTAAAATCTAATGGAATCTTAGTTTGTAAATGCTCATTTAAAGATTTAGGTGGATACAATTGTTCCATCAATGAGTGCTCTGAAAATTTGTTCATGGAAATCAGAGTTTTTATGCTGCTTCATTTCCGAGGTGGCACGTTATCATCTCTTTAGCTACATTTTTTTTTTGGGGGGGGGTTATGGTTGCAGGCTTAGCCTCAATGTCAAACAATTGGGGGAAAAAAAGTATCATATTGGGAACAAAATTGGACATGCCTTGTTGCTAGTTGGGAAAGAAGACAGGATATCTGGGGCTCAA
>NW_004444321.1:266775-268034 GCF_000243295.1 Trichechus manatus latirostris
ATAAAAGCCCTGGCCCAGATGGCTTCACTGGAGGACTCTATCAAATATTCAGAGATGAGCTCTCACCAGTACTACTCAAACTATTTCAGAGCATGGAAAAGGAAAGAATACCTCTGAATTCATTCTATGAAGCCATCATAACCCTGATACTAAAGTCAGGCAAAACACCACAAAAAAAGAAAATTTCAGACCAATAACTCTCATGAAGATAGATGTAAAAATTTTTCAGCAAAATTCTAGTCAATAGAATTCTGCATCATATCAAAAAAATAATACACAACAACCAAGTGGGATTCATACCAGGTATGCAAGGATGGTTCAACATTAAAAAATCAATCAATGTAATCCATCATATAAATACAACAAAAGAAAATAATCACATGATCATCTCAACTGACACTGAGAAGGTATTTGATAAAGTCCAACACCCATTCCTGATAAAAACTCTCAATAAGATAGGAATAGAAGGAAATTCCTCAACATAATAAAGCACATCTATAGAAAACAAACAGCCAACATCATTCTCAATGAAGAGAGGATGACAGCACTCCCCCTAAGAACAGGAACAAGACAAGGATGCCCTTTATCACCACTCCTATTTATCATGGAGCTGGAAGCCCTAGCTAGAACAATAAGGCAAGAAAAAGAAATAAAGGGGATCTAAATTGGAAAGGAAGAAGTAAAACTATCCCTATTTGCATATGATATGCTACTATACATAGAGAACTGCATTCCACAAGAAAACTACTGGAGCTAATAGAAAGATTCAGCAGACTACCAAGGTACGGGACCAACATACAAAAATCAGTTGGATTCCTATATATCAACAAAGAGAACTTCAAAAAGGAAATCAGGAAAACAATAGCATTTATAATAGCCCCTAAAAGATAAAATACTTTGGAACAAATCTAATCAGTGACGTAAAATAACTATACAAAGGAAACTACAAAACACTACTGCAAGAAACCAAAAGAGACCTACATAAATGGAAAAACATACCATGCTCATGGATAGAAAGACTCAACATTGTGAAAATTTCAATTCTTCCCAAAATGATTTATAAGTACAATGCAATCCCAATCCAAATACTAACAGCATTCTTTGATGAGATGGAAAAACTAATCACCAAATTTATGTTGAAGGAAAGAGTCCTTGGATAAGTAAAGCATTACTGAAGAAAAATAACAAAGTAGACTGCCTCACACTACCTGATCTCAGAACCTACTATACAGTCACAGTAGTCAAAACAGACTGATACT
>NW_004444321.1:268762-270151 GCF_000243295.1 Trichechus manatus latirostris
AGAGAAACTAGACAACTTGGAGCTCCTAAAAATTAAACACTTATGCTCATCAAAATACTTCACCAAAAGAGTAAAAAGAGAACCTACAGACTGGGAAAAAAAAATTGGCTTTAATATCTAAAGTCTATAGAATACATCAACACCTCAACAACAAAAAGACAAATAATCCAATTTAAAAATGGGCAAAGAATATGAAAAGACTCTTCACCAAATAAGACAATCAGGCAGCTAACAGACACATAAGGACATACTCACAATCACTAGCCATTAGAGAAATGCAAATCAAAACTACAAGGAGATACTATCTTACCCTGACATAATGGCACTAAAAAACAAAAACAAACAAAGAATAGCTGAAGAAAATATTGGAGAGGCTGCAGGGAGATTGGAATGCTCATGCACTGCTGCTGGGAATGTAAAATGGTACAACCACTATGCTCAGTACCAAATGTCTTAGACTGGGTTCTCTAGAGAAGTAAAACCAGTTAAGCATACATATGTGTGTATGTATGTGTGTGTGTGTGTAGAGAGACAGAGAGATAAGGAGAGAGAGAGAGATTTATCTCAAGAAAATGGCTCACAAGTTTGTAGAGGCTGGCAAATCCCAAGTTCATGGGTCAGGTGTCAGGCTGAAGGTTTCTCCTGACTCATACAGCTGCAGGGGCTGAAGAACCCAAGATCGTCAGGTCAGATGGCTGGCCTCCAGATCACAGGCTATGGAGACTGATGAATCCCAAGATCAACAGTTAAGCTGTTAGCTCAAGTCCCAAGAACTGGAGGTCAGATGATGACAAGTCAGGTGCAAGATCCAGAGCAAAAGGCTTGCTGGAACATCCATTTATGTACTGGAGGCAGGCCACACCCCCAAGGAAACTCCCTTTTAACTAACATGGCACAGTGTTGTCATCTTGGAGCACAGCCAGCAACAATCCTAGACAGGGAGTACAGGAAGGCAACTCACAGAGCTCCCAACAGGAGACAGAACACCTGGTAATCAGAGAAACTCACTTTCCCACCTGTCACCTTTCTGCCCTGTACACTACCTCTACCTCTTCCTGACAGGTTATGCCATGCCACCTTGGCTGGAGAGATACCACCTTCCACCAGTCCAGGTCCTCCCCCACCCCCTGGCTCCTGCTGTGCCATTTTTTTCCCTTTCTTCCTTTTCTTTCTTCCAGTCACATATCCCCACATGCCACCTCTACCCCTTCCAACCAGGACACACCATGCTACCAAAGCTAGAGAAACACCAGCCTGCCACCAATTGGGGTCAACCCAGGCCCCATCTTCTGGCTCCTGCCATGCCATTTTTTTCCTTTTTCTTACCTTTCCTCCTTTTCTTTCTCCCTCCAACCTAGCCCTGTGCCGCACTTCTACCCTTCCCGTGAG
>NW_004444321.1:271319-272802 GCF_000243295.1 Trichechus manatus latirostris
ATGAGCAAATTTGAAAAAATGGAAGACAGAATCAGTGAGATTGAAGACAAATCCATGGAAGCCACTTTGAGGAAAAATCAGAGAAAAGAATAAAGAAAAATAAATAAAATCTAAGAATTATGTGGAACACAATCAAGAGCAAAAATTTGCGTATGATCGGAGTTCAAGAATAGGGGGAGAAAATGGAAAACACAGAGAAGATTGTCGAAGATTTGCTGGCAGAAAACTTCCCAAATGTCATGAAAGATGAAAAGTT
The DNA here is from genome assembly GCF_000243295.1 of Trichechus manatus latirostris. Lineage (NCBI taxonomy): Eukaryota > Metazoa > Chordata > Mammalia > Sirenia > Trichechidae > Trichechus > Trichechus manatus. The sequence continues at coordinate 271,576 of NW_004444321.1, forward strand.
GATCATCCAAGAATCTCAATGAACCCCATATAGGATAGACCCAAAAGAAAGTCACCAAGACATATCGTAATAACACTTTCCAAAACCAAAGGCAGAGAAAGAATCTTGAGAGGAGCTCAAGAAAAATGAAAAGTTACTTACTAAGGGGAAACAATAAGACTAAGTTCTGATTATTTGGCAGAAACTATGCAGACAAGAAGGCAGTGTGATGACTATATAAAACCTTAAAAGAAAAAAAAAATGGTAACCATGAATGATATATCCTGCAAAACTTTCTCAAATATGATGGTGAAATTAGGACATTTCCAGATAAACAGAAATTAAAGGAATTTGTAAAAACCAAACTAAACTTGCAAAAAATATTAAAGAGATTCCTTCAGTTAGAGAACCAACAACATCAGACAACAACCGGAGCCTAGGACACAAGACCGCATCGGTCAGATACCAACCTAGGTAAAGAACTCTCAATAATAAAACAAAGCTAAAAGACTTAAAACAGGGAAACAAAGACATCAATCTGTAAATGATGACAACATCAAAACAATAAAAAGGGGAATAAACTGTTTAGGTATAGGACTTTCAAATGGAGAGGGAGTCAAGGTGATATCAAGTAATAAAAGATTGGTTGAAACTTAGGGAAATAAGGGTAAATTTCAAGGTAACTACAAAGAAAATTAACAAACCTACTTATCAGGATAAAAAATAAATAATATAAGTCTTGATAACACAAAATCTATAATAACAAAAGAAAAGAAAAGGAAATTCACAGCAAAAGTAGCTCAGCACAAGGATGTACGAGGAACAAAGAAAAGGTTATCACTACCAAAACAAACAAAACAATATGAGAGCAATAAACTCATACCTATTGATAATCACACTGAATGTAAGTGGCTTAAATGCACCTGTAAAGTGACCGAGTGTGGAAGAATGGATAAAAAAGCATGACACACCAATATGATGTCTACAAGACACACACCTTAGACAGAAAGACATAAATATATTAAAAATCAAAGGATGAAAAAAATATATCAAGCAAACAGTAACCAAAAAAGGGCAGGAGGGGCAATACTAATCTCAGATAAAATAAGCTTTAAGGCAAAACCAATCATAAATGACAAGGAAGAACATTACATAACGATTGAAAGGATAAACCACAAAGAAGACGTAAGTTTAATAAATATCTATGCACCCAATGACAGGGCTCCAAAATACATAAAACAAACTCTA
>NW_004444321.1:274924-287340 GCF_000243295.1 Trichechus manatus latirostris
GCCACACCCCCTAAGTTGGAACTCAGGGCTATCTGCGCCTAAACCAGACTTGCAGCTTTTAAAAAATGCTACTCCCCTTAAGCTGGGAACTCTGGGCAGATCAGGAGGCCCTGCCCCTTTGCCTAGGCACAGGCATAAGGGGTCCACGGACTTGCAGCGCCCTTCACCTCTGCCTAGACCTGTGTAGGTCAATTGAACACCACATGCCCACATTAGCATAAAATAACAGGGCATACACCTGAAGACTATTTTCAACTGCAGCAGCCAAGGGGGAGTTGCAGACTTATGACATTTGACACCTCCCTGCCCATTAAGCAGAGAGCTCACCCACCCACATCAAGGGTCTGAGGGCTGACGGTATCACCCACTCCATTCAGCCACCCATGACAGGGATCTGAGAATAAGTGGTGCTTCCCAGTCCCTCCAGACAATGGCATTCGGTGCCAAGGCACTGGCTGCAAAACCCACCCCTCAACGTGTTCTAGGGAACAGATACATGCTTTCCACCCAGGTAATCCAGGGACAGCAGTCAGCCTCCTGCCTTCCTCCACCCATAGCCCTCTACTGCAGGCAGATACCTGTGCCTGCTTCAAACACCCCTATGTAACCCTGCCTGTGTAGAACTGTAGGTGAGTGTCTGCACCACACACTCAGTGACTGACGATCTGGACACCTGTGCCACATTGCACAAGAAAAGTGAAGAGAATCCTGGGCTGACACACCTAGTAGCTGCTCTAACCACCTGGAGACAGGATGTGAGAGCTTCAAAGACACCAATAACCAAAGTAGCTCACAAGCCCAGCCTACTTGGGCATATCAAAACAAAACAAAAAGCTAGAACACAGTGAACAAACACACAATAAATAAATATAATAACTTATTGATGCCTCAGGGACAACGGTCAATATCAAATCACATAAACAAGCAGGTCAAGACGGCTCCAGCAAGCAACCAAAACAAAGAACCAGGAAAACTTCCAGAGGAAGATAAGGCCATGGAATTACCAGAGATAGAATTCAAAAAATTAATATACAGAGGTCTCCAAGACATCAGGAAGGAAATCAGACAAAATTCAGACCAACCCAAAGAACACACAGACAAAGCAATAGAGGAATTCAGGAAAACAATAAAGAACAGAAGGACAAATTTAACAGGCTGCTAGAAACAATAGAGAGATAGCAACTAGAAATCCAATAGATTAACAATAAAATTTCAGAATTAGACAACTCATTATAAGGTCATAGGAGCAGAATTGAGGCAATGGAAATCAGAATTAGTCATACTGAAGATAAAGCCCTTGACTCCAATGTATTTGAGGAAAAACCAGAAAAAAGAATTTAGAAAAATGAAGAAAATCTAAGAATTATGTGGGACACTGTCAAGAGGAATAACTTACGAGTGACTGGAGTACCAGAAAGGGGGGAATAACAGAAAATACAGAGAGAATTGTTGAAGATTTGCAGGCAGAAAAATTCCCTGATATTGTGAACGAATCCCACACAGGGTAGATCCCAAAAGAAAGTCACCAAAACATTATAATCAAACTTGCAAAAACCAAACACAATGATAGAATCTTAAGAGTGGTAGGGATAAATGAAAAATCACCTACAAAGGAGAATCAGTAAGAATAAACTCTGACTACTCAGCAGAAACCATGCAGGCAAGAAGGCAATGAGATGACATTTATAAAGCCTCGAAGGAAAAAAAATTGCTGCCAAGAATTATATATCTAGCAAAACTGCCTCTCACATATGATGGTGAAATTAGGGTATTTCCAGATAAACAGAAGTTATGGGAATTTGCAAAAACCAAACCAAAATTACAAGAAATATGAAAGGGAGTCCTCTGGTTAGAGAACCAACAATATCAGACAACATATCAAGACTACAACACAGGACAGAACAACCGTAAATCAACCCAGATAGGGAAGTCACAAAAACAAGTCAAAGCTAAAAGGCTGAAAATAGGGAAACAGAGACATCCATATGTAAATGATGACAACATCAAAACAAAAAAGAGGGAATAAATAGTGTAGTCATAGAACTTCCATATGGAGAGGAAGTTAAGACAATATCAAGAAATTAAAAATTGGTTTAAACAGAAAAATAAAGGTAAATTTCAAGGTAACCATGAAGGAAGCTAACAAATCTACCCATCAAAATAAAAAAGAAGAAAAACATAAAAACTCACCAAATACAAAATCAACAATAATGAAAAACACTAAAACAAAATACATAAAGAAAAACTACTTAGCGCAGAAGATTAAGTGGAACAAAGAAACTGTCAACACAACAAAAAAACAAAAAACATCAACATGACAGCAGTAAACTCATACCTATGAACAATTATACTGAATGTAAATGGACTAAATGTACCAATAAAGAGACAGAGAGAAGCAGAATGCATTAAATAAAACACAATCTGTATATATGGTGCCCACGAGAGATGCACCTTAGACTCAAAGACACAAACTAAAACTCAAAGCATGGAAAAAAATATGTACATATATATAGCAAGCAAACAACAACCAAGAAAGAGTAAGGGTGACAATATTAATCTCGGACAAAATAGACTTTAAAGTAAAATCCACCACAAAGGATGAGGAAGGACACTATATAATGATTAAAGGGTCAAAACACCAAAAGGACATAACCATAATAAATATATATGCACCCAATGACAGGACTCCAAATTACATAAAACAAATTCTAACAGCACTGAAAAGAGAAATAGACAGCTCCACAATAATAGTAGGAGACTTCAACATACCACTTTTGGTGAAGGACAGAACATCTAGAAAGAAACTCAGTAAAAACACTGAAGATTTAAATGCCACAATCAATTGACTTGACCTCATAGACATATACAGAACACTCCACCCAACAGCAGCCAAGTATACTTTCTTTCCCAATGCACATGGAACATTCTCCAGAATAGACCACATATTAGGCCACAAAGCAAGCCTTAACAAAATCCAAAGCATCAAAATATTACAAAGCATCTTTTCTGACCATAAAGCAATAAAAGTAGAAATCAATAACAGAAACAGCAAGGAAAAAAATCAAATACATGGAAACCGAACAACACCCTGCTCAAAAACTACTGGGTTATAGAAGAAATCAAGGACGGAATAAAGCAATTCATAGAATCAAATGAGAATGAAAACACACATTACCTGAACCTTTGGGATACAGCAAAAGCAGTGCTTAAAGGTTGATTTATAACAATAAATGCACACATTGAAAAAGAAGAAAGGGCCAAAATCAAAACATTTACCCTATAATTTGAACAAATAGAAAGAGAGCAGCAAAAGAAGCCCTCAGGCACAAGAAGAAAAGAAATAATAAAGATTAAAGTAGAAATAAATGAAATAGAGAATAGAAAAACAATCAAAAGAATCAGCAAGACCAAAAATTGGTTCTTTGAAAAGATCAACAAAATATACAAACCACGGGCCAAACTGACAAAAGAAAGACAGGAGAGGAAGCAAATTACTCAAATAAGAAATGAGATGGGTGATATCACAACAGACCCAACTGAAGTGAAAAGGATCATAATAGAATACTATGAAAAACTATAACAAATTTGAAAACCTAGAGGAAATGGACAAATTTCTAGAAACACACTACCTACCTAAACTAACACACAAATCTTCCTCCTTCCTCTATGTTCACCATAATGCCTTTCTGCTTCTGGAGGAAAAAAAATTAAAGGTCTTGTCACCCAGCAAACTTGTTTTCTAGACAGACTAATATATCTGTCCCAATATATTGAATAAGAAGCAGGAGTATAAAAGAAGTTTCCTTGGTTTGCTGGAGAGTGAGTCTTGCATCTTCTATGAGATGTTGGGTTCAGACACTCAAAAAATGGGGCAGGGTGCATTGGGACTTTTAAAGAATGTCCCCAAAATAAACTGCTGAACCATCTCACCTAGAAGGAAGAAAACAGAAAATATCAGACATTTATCTTTAGTGTTCACCACTCTAGTATGTGATCTTGGTCAAGTTACTTAACTTTTCTATGCCCAGGTTTGTAAAATGGAATGATAAGCATATTTAACTTCATCATAGGGCTATTATGAGAATAAAATGAAAAAAATGAAAAAAACTCTTACACTGTGCTTGAAATATAACGTGTCTCCTAAATCATTATTATTATTTTTATCTTCTAGCTTGACAAAAAATTATAAAGTTTACAGTCACAGAAAAAACAGAATTCTAACATGTTTCACAATTTACACTGCAGATTTACGTTCTTTTGATAATTCTATAATATTTCCAAAAGCTATTTTGTTTGTGTCTCTGAGCCATTGGGATATTAGGTTGGGATGGTAAGGGGCAATCATTCCCTTGGTTTTCCATTTTCCTAATACAACAGAAATAGCCTACAGATCATGTGTGGTCTAATGTATGATACAGTCTGTTCTGTGTTTTACTTTTCCACAAAATGAAATGTTAATGCTTGAAAGATCATTTACATATGGCCTACTAGTTATTTAAGAAAACAGCAATTAAACATGTTGAGATAATTAACAGTGTGCATATGACTAACAATGCTTTCTAGATGCTAGACATTAATGGAGTAGATGCCAAATAAATGTAATCCTACACTTCAGTTCAGATTTCTTTGTTAATTAATTTACATATTTAAAACAACAATCCCACCCACTGAAACCAAATGAGTGTTCTAACAGTTGAAATAATCAGGGGAGTCTCTGAACTGAGGACAGAATGGAATGATTAACCTTATTTTCTGTCCGCACCAGAGGACAATGTAATTAAGGACAAGAAATAACCTGCTATACAACAAGCCTGTCCACAATGGACTCATCCAACCCCATCATTGGCATATTTTGTTTTCAGGCTAACTTGCTCACTTGTATCCAACAAAATGGAAGAGTTCTGCAGCTGTGATTCATTCACCCTTCCCTGGCTCTGAGTCTTGTATTGACCTCATAATATGGAGTCTAAAAAAGAAGCAAGGAAATAGCAGATGAGCACACTCTCAGGTCAGCACTTCGGCTATGTGTCCTGAGATCACAGACCTGGCAGGTTGGGACGACTCTCATATTCATGGCAAAATTTCACATGCCCGGAGACTGCTTCCAAGATGATCATGGTTTATTTCTGAGGACAATGACATCATCACGACTGCAACTGGGGCATCTGAGGACACAGATTCCTCCACATGTCTGTTGAGCCAATGCACATGAGCCAGTCCCAGTGAGAGCAGCTTGATTCAGAGAAAACATTGGAAAGACCACTTCCACCACTTTATGAACTGGGTGGTCTTGGGCAAGATTATATGCCTTCTAAACCTGTGAACTGGCGATGATATACGACTATATACTTGAAGTAGTTATTTAGAGGATTGAATATTAATTCCTTTTCACTTATTTGGAATGTTTTTTAAGCTCTCAGGATTCAGGCAGATGAAGCAGGGTTCATTAACTTGAAAGGAAGGAAGGAAGGAAAGGAGGGAGAGAAGGGGGGAAAGATGGAGGAAGAGAAGAAGGGATGGAAGTTTAAATCTTTATCTGACTGCTGTGTGATCTACAGTCAACAAAGCAAGAGCCTCTGCTGTATGGATAAAGGTCAGGCTACAAAGATACTGGCAATATAAGGCAGGTGAACAGGGCAATTGACTGTTGGCACCTGGATTTGATTCTCAGGACACTGTTATGGAAAGGAGCTTCCAGCAGGGAGGGAAACTGGCATCAATGGAGCCTCTATATCAAACCCTATCCTGTGTCTGGCATTTTACTTTTTGCATAGTTGGCGAGTTGCAAGGCTCTGATTTGAACCCTTATCTTCATCTCTGATTTCGAGGTCCTGGCAATCAAGGCATACAGCTCTGCACTTGGCCTCCTTCTTTGGCCTGTTTGGTCTGTTGGTGTCCTGAGGAATACACTCTGCACTATCTGCTTCTCAGCTGCGCTGCCCACAACAAGCTCTTGGTGCTGCATGTCAGAGGCTCCAGAGAGGAACCGTCAGACACCATCCCTCCTGCCCAAGGTGAGAAGATGGGAAGTGATGCTGCACGACCTGCCTGTGCAGATCCCACACCCCAGCATCATGCATGTGTTTCCTTTATGCAACATGTTCCCTTGTTAGAACTACGCTTGAGTTTGGGGTCTACGTCCCTACATTGAAGGCGCTTCTGGCTTCAAGCTAAAAACTGAGCAGAAATCCCTCTCCTGACCATTCCCAGAGGATAATTTGAGATTATGTATTGAAAAAAAAAAATTTTTTTAGAAACTCTGGATTCTAAAAAGAAGAAAGATTTCAAGTGTTTTCATGTTTCCAGATCTTTGCCCTACTTCTTCCCTCTACCTGATTAGTACCTCCCTTGTCCACACTCATCTCCTCAACCTGGTTAATTATTATCAATTATTCAACATTATCCCAACAATTGTCTCTTCCAGGAAGCCTCCCCCGACTACCACTCTCAAAAGGTGGTTACATGTTTTCCCTTCTGAGACTTACATTATTATCATCCCTGATCACTGGACTACCTGCCCATACTCAGAATTCAGCAGGTTCACCAAAAAATTTTCAGTCAACTGGATTAATTAATCTAAGCAGGATGTTGGGATTGCATGGAATTCAAACACATCTCAACAGTCCAGGCAAGAGGTTGTTGGAAGAATCCCAGCCCATCCTCATTTGAACGGATAAGCAGACTAAACTCATTAACATGCTCTGGCCACACTCCTGGAAAGGAAACTAGGCAATCTGTTTAGAGCAGGCCCTTTAACCAAGTTCCCTTTACTAAGCTCCTCTGTAGCTGCAGGGTCTGGGAGGATGGTCAGTAATTATCCCATAATTTGATCAATGAAGAGCTAATCTCAGCAATTCAGACTTAAAGAACCACCTGTTCACCAGTAGCCCTGTTTTGGGACCTAATTACAGTTCAATCTGAAAGTGAAATGTTCCTTTCTTTTTTGTCTTCTCCTGCTCGGCGTTATGCCCTGCTGTGAAGCAGCGTGTCTCAAACCTCCACTTGTCTAAGATTCACTTTGTTACAGTGTGGATTGTGATCCAGGAGGCTTGGGCTGGATACTGAAATTCTGCGATTCCAACCAGAATGCTGATTCTCTGACTCGACCCCAGACCTTTAAACTGGATGCTCTGGAGTAGGGTCCAGCAGTGATGTGCAGCATGCCCACCAGGGGGTCCTGAGGCACACTGAACTTTGAGAATCACTGGTCTAGGGTAGGAGGTTCTCAAGAACTTCTTGGTGCTGGGATAGGGACCTTGATAGGGGTTGTAGGCTAGAGCCCCAGGAAACTGCTCTGATTACTGTGCAAAATGAAAGACAAACAGCACTCCAGAAACTGTGGAGTAAAAGCCTGGTAATTGGAGGAAAAAGCCTGTTGCTGTTGTTAGATGCTGTTGAGTTGGCCTCTGACTCATACTGACCCCATGCACAACAGGATCACACTGTTGTGAACCATAGGGTTTTTATTAGCTGATTTTTTGGGAAGTAGATCGCCAGGCCTTTCTTCCCAATCTGTTTTAGTCTGGACTCTCCTTGAAATCTGTTCAGTATCATAGCAACATGCAAGCTCACATAGTTGGTGGCTGAGCTTGAGGTGCATTGGCCAGGAGTCGAACCTGGGTCTTTTGCATGGAAAGCAAAAATTCTACCGCAGAACTACCACGACAGGTTCCACATTTCAGTCTGAACTCTTGATGACTGTGTGAACCAGGAAACATTTTTACTTCTCTTAGCCTTGGTCTCAGAAGAAAGGCCTGGTGATCTGCTTCCAAAAGGTCACAGCCATGAATACCCTAAGCAACCCAGTTCTCTGCAACACATGGGTGAGAATTGACTTGATGGTAACTGGTTTGGTTTTGCTTGGTTAGCCTTGATAGCCTAATCTGTAAACAGGAATAAAAATGTGCACCTCTTGGGGACAAATGAGGCACAGCAGTCCAGGGACGAGGACTAAAAGGCAGAAGGGGACACAAAAGCTGGTGATAGGGAACCCAAAGTTGAGTAAGGACAGTGTTGACATGTAGTGGGGTTTTTAACCATTGTCATAAGGCAACATGTGTACTAACTTTTTAATGAGAAACTATTTTGTTCTGTAAACTTTCATCTAAAGTGAGAATAGCAGCACAACTGGAAGAACATAATCGATGTCACTGAATTGTGCATGTAGAAATTTTTGAAATGGTGTATCTTTGGCTATGTATATTTTCACAAAAAAAAAAAGGTCAAGAAGGGAGAGGGTTGACATGTTGTGGGGTTGTTAACCAATGTCATAAAACAATATGTGTACTGACTGTTTAATGAGAAACTATTTGTTCTGTAAACCTTCACCTAAAATACAATAAAAAAGAAAAAGAAAAAAATGTGTACCTCTTAGGGTTGCTGTGCAGATGAAATCAGAGTACAAACATGGAAGCTACTAGTAGTGATAGACTCATATTAGGCACTTTCACACTATACCTCAAGAAGAACAAACATAGGTCCATTTTTCCTTCATGCGAACAGCCTCTTCTGGAAGCCAGTCCTGGAATTTTTTGTTGCATTGGAGAAACTTTTGGCTACTATATTTAGAATGTTATTATTCCAGCAAATGCATATCCTCTTGGATCCTTCCTTGCCTGTAGGGTCTTATGTTTTTAAAGGCTACTGATTTTCAAAGTCATATATAACTGAAAAGTTAGGAAAAGCTTCAGGACAATGCTCTGGATTTAGTTTCAGGGCTGTAGAGCAAGAACAGTGTTCTTACTGGGGAAGTGACCTTCCCTGACAAGGCTCCCATTCTTATTTTGGAGCCAAAGAATTTCTTCTTGGACTCCTACCCTAGTGAGCAGGCTAAACGTCACAAGAGAATACACTTTCTTTCCCAAAGCCATCCACGAGCTGTGTTAATAGAATTTACTGTATTTTTCACAAATAATGTGCTTATGTAAATAACACACCCACACATACAACTACATATAGTGTGCCTAGAAAAATAATGCAGGAGAGGGTTGTGCAGTTGGCAAAAACAAAACAAAACAAAACAGATAATGCACACGTTACTTGCGTGTAAGTTTATCCCTAATGAGACAACTAGAAGTAAATAGAATCAGCCTTCAGTGGAATATATTTTAGAGTGACATATAGCACTTTCCAGTAATTGGAGCTCAAGTAATAATCAACTAATCATCAATAATTTTCAGATGTGAGTCAGGTAAACAGCCCATCAGATGGTCCCCTGATTTGCAGGCATAGGTGTTTATGATGAGCAGCATTTGAACGCAGTCAAAAATCTGTAGAGCTCTACTGTGAGGCAAGGAGACTAGGAAGCGATGTTGAATCCTCAGTCATCATTGGGTGACTTTGTCCGTGACAGTCTCCTCTCAGCCAGCCCACAAAAAATCAGAGCAACTCTGTCTTCTTCCCTGAAGCCCTTGTATGTTCTTGAAAGGCAGTCATCTCAATCGATTTTGTCTTTACAGTTGCCAATATTATTTGCCTGCCGCCTATACGCCATTGTGAACTTCTTTAAGGGCATGTCTGTGTCTTGTCCAGTCATGTGTCCGACCAAGAGAATCTAGCACATTATAGCATAGTACTTAGCATTTAACACATCCTGTTCCATTTCATATCCACACTGTTCAGCGAGGTGGGCATTATTATCTGTGATTTACCCAGAAGTATGTGGTGGAATTGGGCCTTACTATCACCAGTAATTGCTAATTGCGTTCACATCAGAAATAAAAGCACCTCTCAAGGGGGGCTGGGGAAGACTCAGTAAAGGGCTCAGTAGAATGGCTCTCAGGGATCTTTGATGTGAACAATAGTATCTTCTAGGAAGGCTGTTTGAACACTTGTGTCACACCATGTCTAGACAGCACATTGAACCAGAAAGACTATGCTCCACTTTCCACCTGTCTTGTCTAGCAGGGAAAGGATGAGGTGTTTGATGAGTGAATAAATGCATGGTGGCAACAATTATTGCATGGTGGTAACAGATTGCTGGGTTCTGACATCTTACCATCTGTCATGGATTGAATTATGTCCCCCCAAAAATGTGTGGGTCATGATTCCCAGTACTGCGTGATTGTGTACTGTTTTGTAATCTGATGTGATTTCCTTATGTGTTGTAAACTCTATCACTATGATGAGGTTATACTGATGAGGTCTACAAGATTGGATAGTGTCTTAAGCCAATCTCTTTCAAGATATAAAAGAGAGAAGCCAGCAAAGACACATGGGAACCTCATACCACCAAGAAAGCAGTGCCAGGAGCAAAGCACATCCTTTGGACCTGAGGTTCCTGTACAGAGAAGCTCCCAGACCAGGAGAGATTGATGACATAGACCTTCCTCCAGAGCATATGGAGGGAGGGTTCCCCTAGAGCTGATGCCCTGAATTTGGACTTGTAGCCTACTGGACTGTAAAAGAATAAACTTCTCTTTGTTAAAGTCATCCACTTGTGGTATTTCTGCTACGGCAGCACTAGATGACTAAGACACCATCAGACACTCACCTGCCAAGGGTTCTATTAGACAGAGCCAACCTTAGTGAGGTGGCTACTCTTTTGTGTCTGATCTGCTCTGCCAGTCTCCGAGCCCAGGGGGCAGTGTCTCAGGCTGTGTTCTCTACATAAGCAAAACCAGTAAACTGTATAAATATATATATACAGAGAGACATTTATACCAAAGAAATGGCTCATGTGGTTGTAGAGGCTGGAAAGTCCCAAGTACATGGGTCAGGATAGAGTTTTCTCCTGATTCACGTAGCCCCAGGGGCTGACAAACCCAAGATCGGCAGGTCAGAGAGCAGGGCTCTTGGTCACAGGCTGCGAAGATTAATGAATCCCAAGATCGGCAGGCAAGACTGCAGGTAAGCAGCTAGCTCAAGTCCCAAGAACCAGAGGTCAGAAAACAGGAGCCAGCTGCAGGATCTAGCAAGAGCAAAAAGTCCACAAATCTTGCTAGAATTTCCACTTATATTTGATGCAGGCCACACACCCAAGGAAACTCTCTTTCAACTAATTGGCTACTCACAGCAGATTCAATCACGGAGATGATCACAACATCATATGACTGCCAAACCACTGAGAATTGTGGTCCAGCCAAGTTGACACACAACCTTAACCATCACAGGCAGTAATCTGTAATAAAGCTATCCAAAGACCTCGTTTCAATGGCCTGAAAATCTACCACAGAGATATCGAGGCAATGGACCCACCAATCCCTCATCCTGATCTTCTCCAATGGCAAGCTGAGTGTTAAGAATGGAGTGTCACCTCTACAGGGCATATAGCACTTTCCCTGGTTGTCTTTAGATTTTGGATTTCTCTGATCCTCTTATTTTTTTGTTTGTTTCTCTTAACTGCTGAGTTTGTGTCAACACAGCCTTTACTTTTTACTGTTGTTCTTATTTGTTTGCTTGATTTCTTTGTTTACGTTTTTAACCAATTTCCTCAGGACCTACTACCTATCTCTGGAAAAACAAAAATTGCTTCTCAAACTTTGCAATGTTCCCACTTCATCTAGATGTTGCTCTAGTGCCAGACTTGTCCAAATTTTAGTTCTCTGTGTGAGAGCCAAAATTCCTCATGTGATGTAGACACATCCTCTGGGTAGACAAGCCAGGATAGTGGTTCAAAATTTGAATTAAACAGGATCACAGGTAGCCAGCAAAATGGCGCTCTAGGCAGAAGCACCACGCCATCCCTCCACAGCAAAGATCTGAAAAACTAAGCTGAACAGAGAATACAAAAATCCTGAAACCCTAAAACATCAAATGAAGGATACAGAACTCAGCCAAGCACCAAATGGAATGAGAAAACTGACAGAACGGAGAGCGAGGAGAGATTCATGCAGAGGTCCCCTACCAGCTAACGCAGTGCGGATCCGCCATCTTGGACTCCTATCAGAGACCAGCAAATGGGGTTCGAGAAAGCAGCTTCATGGAGCTTCCAGCAGGAGACAAAACAACCGGTAATTTGCAATATACGTTTTCCCACCCCCCACCCTTCTTCACCCCCACTCGGCCTCCTCTACTTCCCACGGCCACAATCTCTTGTCCGGGAAACACGGGCTGCCTGGATTCCACACACCTGAATGGGATGTTCTCTGAGTGCCATTTGTTGGCTGCTGGTGTTGCTTTTTTTCCGCTTCTTTTTACTTCTTTCTTGCCTCTCCCACTCCCCCTCCTTTCGCTCGAGTACCTCGCCCCGTGCACCATCTTTGCTTCTTCCTGAGGGGCTGCAGAGCTCTGGTAATTTGTGATATACGCTTTCCCACTCCCTACCCGTCTTCACCCACACTCGGCCCCCTCTGCTTCCTGAGGACACAGTCTCTTGTCCGAGAAACACCAGCTACTTGGATTCCACCAGCCCGCACTAGCTGGCTCTCTGAGTGCCATTTGTTGGCTGCTGGTGTTGCCTTTTTTTTCTGCTTCTT
>NW_004444321.1:294345-328389 GCF_000243295.1 Trichechus manatus latirostris
AGTAAGGATAGTGTTGATGTGTTGTGAGGTTGTTAACCATTGTCATAGGGCAACACGTGTACTAACTGTTTAATGAGAAACTATTTTGAACTGTAAACCTTCATCTAAATTGAGAATAGCAGCACATTCAGAAGTGTGTAGTGGATGTCACTGAACTGTGCATGTAGAAATTTTTGAAATGGTGTATCTGTGGCTATGTATATTTTCACCAAAAAAGGTTGAGAAGGGAAAGTGTTGACATGTCGTGGGGTTGTTAACCAATGTCGTAAAACAATGTGTACTACTGTTTCATGAGAAACTATTTGTTCTGTAAACCTTCACCTGAAGAACAATAAAAAAAGAAAAAGAAAAAAAATTTTCAAGGTTGATACATTGGAGCTGAAATAGGAGGTCATTTGGGGTTCCTTCACTTTGATGGATGGGGCTTCATAATGTATTTTGGCTTTGAAAACAAATATATCCAGAAGAGTGAAAGGGAGGCACCTGCTGAAAGAGAGTAAACTCGGAAGTCGTGGTCCTTCCAATTATCTCAGAAGAGATAAAGATTTATTGAAGGATGTTCGTTTAGGATGAGCAATAGTTTTCTGTCTGGCTCTGGGTAGCAAGCAGAAAATTTACATTTCATATGGTGAATAGAGAGCACCAATTTATCTCTCTTTTTAGAGGTTACGCATGACTGGAGACATAGGGAGAGAACACACCTAACTTAGGCTCTTCCATCATTATCTTCATAGAATGGGATTTGATAAATTTACCTTAGGAAAATAGCCAGCAGTATGTTGACTTTCAACAGGAGGTTTTGACTGTCAGTCCTCTTGGTTTCTTGAGCCAGCAGAAGAGACGTTAGAAGAAATGAGTCCAGGAGGAGTGGGAATGAGATGCTACATAACAGCAGAGGATACCGTTGCTTGTCAGGCTCTAGAATCTATGGGGAAAGATCAGTGTCAAGCAGGATTTAGCCTGAGGTACCCAGAGCCACCACAGAAAGAGATAGGAACCAAAGCTTCAAGATGGAGTTGAGCTGTGAGACAGAGGGAGCACGAAGTGAGGCTGTTCCTGTAACCGTTACTGGCCAATTACACACTGAGTGGCTTTCAGCCCCAAAGCACTGCTGATTTCCAAAATGCCCACTCCATTTTATACAGCCCACGCAAGCCCAACCCAAGTTTGGGCAGCAATCCCCACTGTGGGTCTGGGGGGAAGCAGGGACTTTGGCAATGACTGGTGTTGGAAAATAGAAAAGCCTGAGTGGTGCAAATGGTTAACGTGTTGGGTTGTTAACCAAAATGTTGGAGGTTCAAGTCCACCCAGAGGTTCCTTGGAAGAAAGACCTGGTGATCTACCTCTGTGGAGCACAGTTCTACTCCAACACATGGGGTTCCCATGAGTCATAGTCGACTGGTTGGCAACTGGTTTCCAGGGCAGTGCCCACTGATGGTAGTGCACATTACTGCTCCATTCGGAGCCTGCCCTGCTTCCCCATTCCTGTTCACCCATCCATCATAACTATCCATTCCTCAGAGACTTCACTGTCCTGTGAAAGTGACTGTGGGCAGCCACAGCTGTTCCTCACTTACATGATCTGCTTATAACCAAATTTTCCATCGGAATTAACAAGACTGAGTGAGGTTAAGCAATTTGACCTTGACCCCCAGTTTGCCTGTGACTGAGTATACCTTCAGACGAGAACTCACCTCTCTTTTCCCAGAGATTCTCACTACATACACTTTGTCCCTGAGCCTTGCAGCTACACTTGCATATGGTCTAGGTGAATGTCCACTTAGGCACCAGATGGATGTTTACCAACTAATACCTGATGGCAGGCCAAGCCAAAGAGTCCCTCGTCCCTCCTAAGCCAGGCACCTTTAACTCCCCAATCAATCGACTCTTGTAAGTTAGTAAGAGAAAATTTGCCTAAGGGCATCCTTGTCCCCCAATGGCTCTCTAGCACCCCCATCACTGGTGACCATCTGACAGTTTTTATAAAAGAGGCATAGAGAGGCAGGCATGAGAACCTTCAGAGAACTTCCTAACTCATTGACTGAGATGGGTTATTTTCTTGCCTCTTATTTTGTTGTTTTTAAATACACTTCTTTTTTTAGCAGCAAACCTATTTATAACCTGGCACACTAAACTAGTTTGCCCATTACAAATAAAATCAATTTTTGAAAGCAGCATTCAATTTGATGGTTTTCATTATAAACATATGTCCAAATTTGATCAACCTGTCTGTGATTGTTAAGGTTGTCTGTCAACTTGGCTGGACTATGATTCTGAGTGGTTTGGCAGTTATAATGTAGTCTGGCAGTCGTGTAATGATGTGATCATTTCCAAAATGAGATTTGATATAATGTGATCATCTCCTTGATGGGATCTGCTGTGACTCGCCAATCAGTTGAAAGGGAGTTTCCTTGGGGTTGTGGCATGCATCCAATATAGATGGACTTTCTGGCAAGGCTTGCGGGCTTTTGCTCACTCTGGATCCTGCAGCTGACTCCTGTTTGTCTGACCTCCGGTTCTTGGGACTTAAACTAGCAGCTTACTTGCTGTCTTGCCTGCTGATCTTGAGATCCATCGGTCTTTGCAGCCTGTGAGCCAGAGCCCTGCTGTCTGACTCGCCAATCTTGGGTTTGCCAGCCCCTGCGGCTACGTGAATCAGGAGAACACTCCAGCCTTACCTAAGGACTTGAGACATTCCAGCCTCTACAACCACATAAGCCATTTCCTTAATGTAAATTTTAATATATATGTATATATTTGTATGCTTTACTGGTTTTGCTTCACTAGAGAACCCAGCCTAAGAATGGTCCTAGAGAAACAAAATTGTAAGGATCAGTTTTCTAAATTGTTTTTCAAGTCTGGTTTGTCTTAAAGATGTTGATGACTCTGCTTCCGGTAGTAAAGAGGGCTCTGCTAATCCACAACATGAGGTGGCAATAGAAATATGCAAAATATCACCACCAATAAATCAGGTATTGGTGAAAGGCAAGGCTCTGGGTGATTGCATGTTTGATACTTTTTCACAAGTTTGTCAGCATAAGAAGTATAAGGAAGCTGGTTGGTTGGTCCTTCTCTCGCTAAACAAACTGTTGAAAGAAAGAGATGAGCTCAGGGCTTCAGAATTAAAGCTTAAGAGCCACATAAATGTTCTCAAAGTTTCCATTTGTGCCTTGAAAGAAAGCCTTATTTCTTGTAGTCACAGAGCTGATGTTGCTGAAAACCAAACCCAGAGTCTTACCATAATAGTGGCTGAATTTCTACACCAACACAATTGCCAACCTCGAGTGGTGTCTGAAATTAAAATGAGGGCATTGACTGAGAAAAAACGGGATTCTGAAACTTGAGATGGGGACATATGGGCAGATAATCAGGAAGCTGGGAGCACTAAGCTTAAATTCTGTTGAATCACTCCTGCCAACAGAACTAGCCCTCTCACTCCCATCTGAAGAGATTATTCCATCTTTGTCTGCTAAGCCACCCTCCCCAGTAAAACCATTAGCCCCTCCACCCCCATCTGATGAGATTAACCCAGCCGTGTTTAAAGAGCCTCTGTCTGAGTCATTGCCTCAGGCATTGCCTAAGGCAGATGCCTTAAAAGACAATGCTGAATGTTCTGAAAGCACATCCCCACCACCCATTTTGGCCTTTAGACCTAGAACTAGACTTAAGTCCCAGCGAGCCCCAAAAGGTGAAGTACAAAGTGTGACCCAGGAGGAGGTACACTATACCCCAAAAGAACTGCTTCAGTTTTCTAATATGTAGAAAAACAAACCTGGGGAATATGTGATGGAATGGCTATTAAGAGTGTGGAACAATGGTGCAAGGAATATAAAGATAGATCAGCCTGAGATTATTTATATGGACCCAATAAACACAGATTCTTCATTCAATGTTTCAGCTCAAGAGGTTAAGAAAGGATCTATTAGTTTATTTGGTTGGGTTGTTGAAGCATGGATTATGAAGTGGCTTACACTATATCATGTTGAAGTACCAGACCAGCCCTGGTATACTGTAGAAGAAAGTATACAAAGATTTAGAGAAATTGACATGTTAGAGTGAATTCATCAGGTTAGACCCACAGACCTACACATGGAGCACCCAGAGGACACACCTTTTACCACAACGGTAGGGAACAAATTTGTGAAAGAAGACCCACCATCCTTGAAGACTATGTTATTGCTATTTATGTAAGTCAGATTTGAGAGTGGAACTGCCCAAGTGAATTAAGATACCTAACCACAATGGAGCTGATTGGACCACATGGTGGTAGGGGCCAAGTGGCGGCACTCAATCAGCAAAGATAAGGTGGTTACCGCAATGGACAGCAGAGTCAAAGCAGTAATCAGAATAATCTGACTCTTACTGACTTATGGCTTTGGCTACTTAGTCATGGTGTTCCTAGGAGTGAAATAGATGGGAAATCTACTAAATATTTATTCAATCTTTACAAGTGGAAGAAGTCTAGGTCAAGTGAACAGCACTCTAATTCAAATCAACAGAATAGAGTAACAGTCCCTCAATCAATTCCCAGACTTGAAAGAGTTTAAAGATCCACAACCCCTTGAATGAAGACAGGTTGGGTCCACTTGAGGAAGGATTTCACCACACTGCCAAAAATTTATACTGTTAATCTTTCTCCCAGCATTTCCCAAAGGGATCTATGACCTTTTACGAGAGTGACTGTTCACTGGGGAGAAGGAAATAATCAGACTTTTGGGGGATTACTGGATACTGGCTCTGAACTGACACTAATTCCAGGAGACCCAAAATGTCACTGTGGCCCACTAGTCAGAATGGGGGCATATGGAAGTCAGGTTAGTAATGGAGTCTTAGCTCATGTCCATCTCATAGTAGGTCCAGTGGGTCCCTGAACCCATCCCCAGTTTGAGAATGCATATTTGGAATATATATACTCAGCAACCTGCAGAACCCACACATTGAATCCCTGACAAATGCAATAAGGGCTATTATGGTAGGAAAAGCCATTACAACTACCCCTACCTAAGAAAATAGTAAACAAAAGCAATACCACATTACTGGAGGGATTGCAGAGATTACTGCCACCATCAAGGACTTGAAGGATGCAGGGGTGCTGATTCCCACAATGTCTCCATTCAACTCGCCAATCTGGCAAGTGCAAAAACAGATGGATCTTAGAGAATGGCAGTGGATTACTGAAAAATTAACCAGGTGGCAACTTCAATTGCAGCTGCTGTTCCAGACGTAGTTTCATTACTAGCAAATTAATACATCTCCAGGTACCTGGTATGCAGCTGTTATTCTAACTAATGTATTTTCTCCATACCACCAGAAACACTTTGCCTTCAGCTGGCAAAGCAAATAATACACCTTCTGTGTCCTACTTCAGAGCTGTATCAACTCTCCAGCCCTATGTCATAATTTAGTCTGCAGGGACCTTGATTGCTTTTCCCTTCCACAAGATGTCACAGTGGTCCATTACATTGACATGTTGATTGGACTTAGTAAGAAAGAAATGTCAATGACTCTGAACTTATTGGGAAAATTCAGGTGCTTTCCACCTCAAAGGAATTTCTAGGTGTTCAGTGGTGTGGGGCATGTCGAGATATTCCTTCTGAAGTAAAGAATAAGTTATTGCATCTCACCCCTCCCACAACTAAAAAGGAGGCACAATGCCTAGTGGGCCTCTTTGGATTTTGGAGGCAATTTATCCCTCATTTATCAAGTGACTCAAAAAGCTACTTGTTTTGTGTGGGGCCCAGACCAAGAGAAGGCTCTGCAACAGGTTCAGGCTGCCATGCAAGCAGCTCTGCCACTTGGGCCATATGATCCAGTTTATCCAATGATGCTTGAAGTATCAGTGGCAGCTAAAAGATGCTGTTTGGAGTCTTTGGCAGGCCCCTATTGGTGAATCACAGCACAGAACCTTAGATTATTGGAGTACATCCCTGCCATCCTCTGCAAATAAGTACTCTCCCTTTCAGAAATAGCTTTTGGCTTGTTACTGGGCCTTAGAAGAGACTGAACACTTAATTAGGGGCCACCAAGTCACCATGCAGCCTGAGCTGCCCATCATGAACTGGATGTTGTCTGACCTACAGAGTCATAAAGTCGTCCATGCACAGCAGCACTACATCATTTAATGAAGTGGTAAATACAAGATCGGGCCTGATCAGGACCTGAAGGCATAAGTAAGTTGTATGAACAAGTGGACAAAATGCCCATAATCTCCACTCTTGTCACATACCTTCCATCTCCCAGTCTGCACCTATGGCTTCATGGGGAGTTCCTTATGATCAGTTTACCTGAGGAGGAGAAAACTCCCGCCTGGTTTACAGATGGTTCTGCGCAATATGAAGTCACCACTCAAATGTGGAGACAGCAGCAGAATTACAGCTGCTTTCTAGGACGTCCCTGAAGGAAAGTGATGGGGGGAAATCCTCCCAATGCAGAACTTTGACCAGTGCAAATTGTTGTTCACTTTTCTTGGAAGGAGAAATGGCCATGTGTGACTGTATAGTGATTCATGTGCTGTGGCCAATGGTTTGGCCTGTATGGTCGGATATTGGAAGGAACATGATTAGAAAATTGGAGACAAGGAAACATGGGGAAGAGATACATGGATAGACCTCTCTGAATGGGTCAAAATTGAAGATATTTGTGTGTCATGTGAATGCTGACCAAAGGATGACCTCAGCTGAGGAGTATCTTAACAATCAAGAGGATAGGATGACATGTTCTGTGGAAACCAGTCACCCTCTTCCAACAGTCACTCCTGTCATTGCCCAATAGGTTCCTAAACAAAGTGGCTATGGTGGCAGGGGTGAAGGTTATGCATGGGCTTAGAAACATGGACTTCCACCCATCAAGGCTGACTTGGCTAAAACCATTGCTGAGTACCCAATCTGCCAGCAGCAGAGACCAGTATGGAGTCCCCAATATGCCACCATTATTCGAGGTGATCAGCCAGAAACCTGGTGGCAGGTTGATTACATTGGATTACTTCCATCACAGAAAGGGCAGAATTTGGTTTTTACTGAAAAAGACACTTATCTGGATATGGATTTGCTTTCCCTGAGCACAATGCTTCTGCCAAAACTACCATCTTGGACTTACAGAATGCCTTGTCTACCTCCATGGTACCCCACACAATATCACCTTGGATCAAGGGACTCACTTCACAACAAATTAAGTGCGGCAATGGGCCCATGCTCATGGAATTCTCTGGTCTTACCATGTTCCCCATCATCCTGAAGCAGCTGGATTGATAGAACAATGGGATGGCTTTCTAAAGACAAAATTATGGTACCAGCTAGGTGGCAATACCTTGCAGAGTTGGGGCAATGTTCTCCAGAAGGCTGTATATGCTCTATACCAGTGTCCAATATATGGTGCTGTTTCTCCCATAGCCAGGATTCATGGGTCCAGGAATCAGAGGTAGAAATGGGAGGGACACCATTCACTATTACCCCTAGCGACCCTCTCACAAAATTTTTGCTTCCTGTCCCCATGACCCTATGCTCTGCAGTTCTAGAGGTCTTAGTTCCAAAGGGAGGAATGCTCTGACATGGCGATACATCACTGATTCCATTGAACTGGAAGTTAAGAATGCCGCGTGGCCACTTTGGACTCCTTATGCCACTGAATCAACAAGCAAAGCAAAGAAGGGAGTTACCATATTGGCTAGTGCAATTGATCCTAATTGCCAAGAGGAAATCAGATTGATACTACATAATGGAAGTAAAGAAGGGTATGTCTGGAATTCAGGAGATCCCTTAGGGCGTCTCTTAGTACTACCATTCCCCGTGATTAAAGTTGTTGGAAAACTATGGTAACCCAATTCTGAGATGACTACTAACGGTCCAGATCCTCAGGAATCAAGGTCTGAGTCACCACACCAAGCAAAGAACCATGCATGACCAGCTCAGGTACTTGCTGAGGGGAAAGGGAATACAGGATGTGTGGTGCAAGAAGGGAGTTCTAAATACCAGTTATGACCACGTGACCAATTGCAGGAATGAGGACTTTAATTGTTATGAGTATTTCTGCCTTCTCTGTGTGCATCAAATATTTTTGTTTTCTTCACTTGTGAAATGTAAGATGTAAACAGGGCTAGTGCATTTTCAGTTTTATGTGTGTTAGTTTTATCATCTTAGACACAAGTATGACTTTATAATTGTCTTTATTCAGAGATTATATACAGTTTAAGGGGATGAGTACAGATGCCAAGGCGACAAGGGTTGGACTTTGATGATTAAGGTTGTGTGTCAAATTGGCTGGACCATGGTTCTGAGTGGTTTGGCAGTTAATGATGTAGTTTGGTAGTCATGTAATGAAGTGATCACCTCCAAGATGAGATTTGTTATAATGTGATCACCTCCATGATGAGATCTGCTGTGAGTAGCCAATCAGTTGAAGGGGAGTTTCCTTGGGGGTGTGGCATACATCCAGTATAGGTGGACTTTCTGGCAAGGCTTGTGGGCTTTTGCTCACTCTAGATCCTGCAGCTGGCTCCTGTTTGTCTGACCTCTGGTTCTTGGGACTTGAGCTAACAGCTTACCTGCCATCTTGCCTGCCAATCTCGAGATGTGTCAGTCTTCGCAGCCTGTGAGCCAGAGCCCTGATGTCTGACTTGCCAATCTTGGGTTTGCCAGCCCCTGTGGCTACGTGAATCAGAAGACTTCAGCCTAACACACGAACTTGAGACATTCCATCCTTTACAACCGTGTGAGCCATTTCCTTAATATAAATTTATCTATATATTTATTTATACACTTTACTGATTTTGATTGTCTACAGAGCACAGCCTAAGACACTATTCAAAATATATTGAGTTGTGACTTTATATTTTATTTCAGAAGGAAAAATCCTGCCCTAACTTTACTCAAAGTGCTTGCTTAACCTAATGACCACCAAGAACATTGGGTTGGTGAAGGGTTTGTGTAATTCAGAAAAATATCAACCCTTCCTTGAGGGACTTGGAGGCCACAGAAAGACAGGCATGGCTGCAGACAAGCTGGATCTGAGGAAAGCAAGGTGGGTGTCAGTAAGCACTCTCTGGGGTGGAGAGGGATGGAAAATGAGTCAGAGCCTCACAGAAGCTCAGAAGCCACCAGTGGGGTGGCTCTGTGGAAGGTTTGGTTTATCATCTCCTACTTTCCCGACTCCAAATATAGATGTGGTGACATCTACAGGGATGGGGAGCATATGGAACACAGGGAAACTTACAGCTTCTCTGCCTGCATAGACCTCACTATCCAACAGAGCAACTCATTGGCTTACAAAGCAGAATTTATCAGGGCAGTATATGTGGATCCAACTTTCCATATATGGGAATTCTACTCCTGGGAAACACTCAACCTAAGGAGCCATGTACAGGAGACAAGGCATGCAAAGCACTGTGTCCAATGTCTTGCACAGAGCAGAGACTTAAGAAATATTTCTTGAATGAATAAAACAACAATGAATGGATAGATGGATGGATGATATAGATAAATGGATAGGAGTTTATCTCCTTTTCACATTCTGATTCCTGCAGGGTCTGTGATTTGGAGACCAATGTGAGAATTCTAAGTGATGCTGCAAATGTGTCCAACCACTCTAGGGCTGATACTGGGTCTAAAATACCAGCCTAACTTAACCAGGTACCCTCTCACAGCAGGCTAGTTGGGAAAAACAGAAGCGGGGCTATAGTTAACATTGGTCTAGAGCATAGTTTGCCAGGCAGTCTTCCAAATGCACTATACATTGTAACCTTTAATCCTCACAACATTATAAGACAGGCACAAATACTAACTCCATTAATAGATGAAAAACTTGAGGCTCAGAAAAATTAAATAACTTGCTCAAAGACACCTGTTGATAAGAAGCAGAGCTGGATTTGAACCCAGGCAGTCTGACTCAGAACCTAAATTTCTGACTTCTATATTAGACTGCCTCTCTAGGTGGGATGAGCTCCTGAGAGCTATGTGCTGGAGCATGTGGGGCTGACTCCAGTGGTAAGAACCATAGTTCAAACCAGTATAACCAGTTGGAGACTAGCCTTGAAGAAGAACACAGACACAGGAATCCCCAGGGCACAGATGACTCAGGTGGAAGGTGGCTTTGTGGCTCAAGGCAGTCCATTCAGTTTGTCAGAGATACCCAGCCAGAAACTGAATTTGAGGAGACAGGGACTTCCTTTAGGAAGAGGCATATAGCAGTGTCTAAGCAGAGTATCCAGGCCCCAGAAAAGTCTAGAGATGCAGAGAACAAAACAAGAAAGGAACCAAAGGAAAAATGCATTGCTTTATGGACATGTGATAGGGATCAGTGAAAGCCCATGATCACTGCAGATAAACCAAGATCCAGGGTTAGGTCAGCAAGACTAATCCAAACCCCACCTGCAAATGGCTTGAGCCTGCTGAAACTTAGTCAGCTTTGCTCAGCACCTGGCTAGCAGAGCACAGAGGTTCCAGGCCTTGAGTACTTTGAGGGAACAGGATTACTAAGGTCAGAACCTGACATGAGTATGTGAAGGTAATCACAAAAGAAAACTATCTGTTCCTGGAAGGAGAGAGAAGGTGGCAGGAAAGTCCCTCTGGCAAGAGGCTGAGATGGAATCTAGAATCTAGAATGACTATTCAAGCAGACACTAGCGTAAAATGGGCAGATGGGTGGCATTGGGTGTCTGGAGTACATACAGGTGAGCAGCCAGATGGTGTCTAGTGATGACCAGAGATACAGGTGGAAAGACACTTGGCAACTGGTGACTATGATCTACGTGAGATCCTGGAAACTAACTGATGTGATCAGAGATCAACAAAGACTTGGATGCATGGAGAGACGGCATCACAGGATGACCAGGCATTCACACAGCATTGTGAGATCCCACCAACAAGTATAACACAAGTACAGGTATCCCTCGCTATCCAAATTCTCTGCTATCCAAAGTCTTGCTATCCAAACTCAAGTACTGTATGGCGTTTTATAATGGGCAGTGACACATGTTTCAGGCACCTAGTCTTATGCAGACTGCATCCATGGATTAGATTATCTTGAAACTGGAAGGACTGGAAAGAACCTTGATACCGGGCTAGTGACTATAGGGTTCCCAAATAAGTGTTTACATAGCCTTTGCTTATAGGATCTCAGCCCTATAGTCAGACAGGCTGTAATGTCTGGATCCACAGTTCAGTATGGCCATTAAAGGCTCTAGTTCTCTGTGGACCTGTTCCTCACACTGCAAGACACCTTCCACAGCCACAGGTAGACCCAGTCAGTTGGAAAGTAATGACATCCCAGATCCAGAAGGTCTCTGTCTGAGGCCCCTCCCAATGGCTACAGGCCATTGTACTCCACCAAGAATAACCAAAACCAGTTGTTATTGACTCATGGAGATTTCATGTCAGTCAGAGTAGAATTGTACTCCATATGGTTTTCAATGGCTAATTTTTCAGTAGTAGATTGTCAGGTCTTTCTTTTGAGGTGCCTGTCAGTGGACTTGAACCTCCAACACTTTGGTTAGCAGTCAAGTGTGTTAACCATTCACAGCACCCTGTCAGTGACTACACAGGAAACATGTTGTTGCTGTTGTTGTTGTTAGGTGCCATCGAGTCAGTTCCAACTCACAGCGACCCTATGTAAAACAGAACAATACACTGCCCAGTCCTGTGCCATCCTCACAATCATTGTTGTGCTTGAGCCCATTTTTGCAGCCACTGTCTCAATCCATCTCTAATATGTGAGAATGTCCACCCAAGTTGTCAGGCCCCATAAAGGATTTTCTGATTTTGTGTATTCTTATTATTGCTGAGTATGATATCAGAATCCACTCGACATATATAGCCAGTTGCTGTCAAGTGGATTCTGGTATCATACTCATCAATAAAAGAAATCAAACCAGAATCTTCCTTCCCTGCACCTCCACCCTATCCCATACACATACATGCTCTAAGTCCTTGGGAAGATGGCCTCCATCCCTCAATAGGTAGTTTTCTTTCCTGGGAACAGTAATTCTTTTGCTCTATCTGGCCACAACTAGTCTTTCCTGCCAGGTACGGTCAAGGTACCCCTTCCGCCTAGGCCTCCCACAGACTGTTGAAGTAGATAACAGGCACCTCTGCAGAGCCCTATGCTCTACGGAAAATGACAGAGTGAAAATACGAAGGGCTGGGAAGGGCAAGTTGGGAGCCTATTACTGACCAAGTGATTTCACATGGCTCCTGGAGCCTTGCTCTTGCTGAATCTCTTTAACCTCACTTGGTACCATGCCCCCTCCCACTCTTCACTCTTTCTGTTCTGTTTCAGCTGCTCAAATAGGTAACAACCCCTCCTGCGGCAGGGACTTAGTACTTGCTTTTCTATCTGCCTAAATGATTTTCTCTACCATCTTCACCCAGCTATCCTTTAGATTTTAGCTCAGTCATTAATTCTGTAAACAAGTCTTCCCTGACATCTGTGGATTAGGCAAATGCCCTTCTGTACACTCTGAGGGATCCATGCTCAGCCTCTCCTTCAGAGCACTTACAGCAGTTGTAATCATATATCCATTTGTGGGGTTATTAAGTTAATGCTTGACTCCTTTCCTCATCTGTAACAAAGGAATAAGTGAATTTCCATAGAGAACACACTATCAGCCCTGGGCTTCTATTTCCATATAGGTGGAGTGGGGATAATGATAATAATCTGATAGGGTAATTGTAGTGAAGATTAAATCACAACCACCTATCAAGAACTGATAGGTGCCTGGAATACCATGGCACCACATATATTCAAATACAGTTCTTCTATTCTTTCCAATCCCCAAGAGTGGTGAGGCTTCCCTCACCCTGCCTGGTGCTCTAATCCACAGCTAGCCTTGCTGGAGAGGGACACGTGATGCTAACAGCACCGACTTTTATGTCAGGTTGACCCTGGTTCAAATCAGAATTCTGTATTGTACAAACCTTGTGGCCATGGCAATACTTTATCCTTCTTAAGCCTCCCTTCTTCCACCTGCATAATGGACATTTTAAGAATACAAACCTCATAAGGTTTTCATTTTTAATATGTTGTAAAGTACTTAGAACATAACCTGACATGTGATATTCATCAGTTGATGTTGTTATTGTCTTTACCTCTATCACAGGGACCTGATGAGACACTCATAGGAAAATAATAGATGAAAACTGTCCCAAAGTTCACCATACCCCAAATATTTTATCAGGATCCCTCATAGGTAAACCAGTGAGATGGCCTTCCCTTGGACCCAGAGAGAGTTCCTGCAAAGCCAGGAGAGCTTGGCCATGCTGTTTTGTTAGAGGATTGTTTTTTTCAGTTGATCTCTCAGCTTTGTCAATTTAGTGAAATGCATTTTACCGAGACTTGAAAACGCTCACTTGATCATATTTCCACTTATCTTTTCTGAATACATCTGTTTTGAACACTGCTAAAGTTGGCAGTTCCATTTCTCATTTCTCAAAGGACACCTCAGAGGACAAAGGAACATTCTATTCACTGCAGTTGGCTGCGTGTTACTCAAAAGATGAGTTCATAGGATATCAGTTTGAGTTCTAGGTGGACAAGGAAAAAATTTGCAAAGGATGAGCCAAATAGGATGTGACCACAAAGAAAGAAAAAAGAATTAAAAAGAAAGAATTGAAAGACAGATAAAAGAAAGAGACCTATTCTTTGCTATCAAGGACAGACTATATCTGAGTTCTTGAACAGAGTAGGAACCACCTTAATAGTTGCAAGTGGAAGAGGAGTAGCCCATGCCGAAGTCATGATGCTCCCAAGAGATTTCTCCAATTAGGACATTGCAAAGAAGAAGCTGAGACTGCATTTAGGGAACCCAACTCCTTATTCTCAGGCAGAGGATCTGCTGAGTCATCTTGCAAGTAAAATTTGTACTGTATATCCTGCTAGAACAGGGATAATTTCTTAAAGAAACACTGATGAAAATGTAGAACAGAGCAGGGAGAGGCCAAGTAGGTCACTGGATAAACTTTGTAAAGACTCATATGAATAACTCTGCCCTCCTTGCAGACTTAACTTCAGGTCTCAAATTAGAACAAGGGCAATAAATGGCTGCCAACTGAAAGGTTGGACTTTTGAGTCCACTTAGAGTCACGTTGGAAGAGGGCCTGGTGATTTACTTCTGAAAAATCAACCACTGGAAACCCTGTGGAGCACAGTTCTACTCTGACATATATGGGGTTGGCATGAGTTGGAGTTAACTCGATGGCAGACTTTTTTCTTTTTTTTTTTTTTTAACAGTACAGGTGTAAGCTCTGGCCTATCCCAGCAGGAATAAAGCTTGTTTGAGTTTATTCCTATGCTGGGACCTGCTCACTCCCTCTGTAAACTGCTGGTGCATGTTAACCAGCTCGGGTACTGTGGATTACAAAAACTTCAATAGTTCTTCAGCATTATTTTTGTTGTTAGTTGTGTTGAGTGAGCTCTGACTAATGGCCACCTTATGTATAAAGAACAAAAAGCTGCCCTGTCCTGTGCCATCTTCATGATATTCGATATGTTTGAGTCCATTGTTGGAGCTATCATGTCAATCCATCCCATTGAGGGCTTCCCTCATTTTCACTGACGTTTCTACTTTACCAGACATGATGTCCTTTTCTAGAGATTGTTTTTAACTGATGACGTGTCCAAAGTGAGTCCTCAGTATTACCTACCATGAAAGAGGAATGCTTGAAAGCAACTGAATCATTTGCTATGGAATGAAAGACTTTTTTTTTTCGGTGCACACACATCAAACTGTAATTAAAATTATTATACTTTGGGATTCTGTATTATCTCTAAGCCTTTCCCCAACACCAACTTCAGCTGCTCGATCCCCTAGTTCAGATATCTCTAAGAAAAAATCATGTTTTCTTCTACTTCTCCCCTGCTCACTCACTGTCGCATTTTCACTATTGCAGATTGGAAAGATATTGTACCCTTAGAAACTACAGAGAGACTAAGCTCAGTCCCTGTGTGTGCCATGTACTAAGTAGATAGCCCCTGGCAAGTTGTTAAATTCTCTGAGCCAGTTTCCACCACTGGAGAATTAGAATAACAATAATCGACTCCCATAAGACAGGCCTAAGAATTAAATGTCATCATGGAGGTAAAACACCTTAAAATATATCTGGTGAGAATGAGGCTACGTAAATGTTAGGACTCTTCCTTTTTTCCTTTCATACTCTAGTGCACATCCAACAGTAGTATTTGCTACAGGTTTTAGGCAAACTAGAGAAAACTTTCCAACTTACTCTTTCTCAAAGTTTATACTGTTCTTTATAATCTAGAATCTCCCTAAACCATGTATAAATCTCTAGCTACTGTTGTTTTCCCCACATGTCTGTCAGTTTATCGTACTGTGGGGGCCTGCATGTTGCTGTGATGTTGGAAGCTATGCCACCGGTATTCAGATACCAGCAGGGTCACCCATGGCGGACAGGTTTCAGCTGAGCTTCCACACTAAGACAGGCTAAGAAGGACCCGGCAGTCTACTTCTGAAAAGAAATAGCCAGTGAAAATCTTATGAATAGCAGGAGAACATTGTCTAATATAGAGCCAGAACACGAGTCCCCCAGGTTGGAAGGCACTCAGAAGATGACTGGGGAGGAACTACCTCCTCAAAGTAGAGTTGGCCTTAATGATCTGGATGGATTCAAGCTTTTGGGGCCTTCATTTGCTGATGTGGCAGGACTGAAAATGAGAAAAAACAACTGCAAACATCCATTAATAACCCAAACGTGGAATGTACAAAGTATGAATCTAGGAAAATTGGAAATCATCAAAAATGAAATGGAACGCATAAACAGTGATATCCTAGTTATTAGTGTGCTGAAATGGACTGGTATTGGCCATTTTGAATTGGACATTCATATGGTCTACTATGCCGTGAATGACAACTTGAAGAGGAATGGCGGTGCATTCATTGTCAAAAAGAACATTTCAAGAGCCATCCTGAAGTACTGTTAGTGATGGGATAATATCCGTACCCCTATAAGAAAGACCAGTTAATACAAGTATTATTCAAATTTATGCACCAACCACTAAGGCCAAAGATGAAGAAATTGAAGATTTTTACCAGCTTCTTCAGTCTGAAATTGATCAAACATGCAATCAGGATGCACTGATAATTACTGGTGATTCGAATGCGAAAGTTGGAAACAATGAAGAAGGATCGTTAGTTGGAAAATATGGCCTTGATGATAGAAATGATGCCAGAGAGTGCATGATAGAATTTTGCAAGGCCAATCACTTCTTCATTGCAAATACCTTTTTTCACCAACATAAACAGCGACTATGGACATGCACCTCACCAGATGGAATACACAGGAATCAAATCGACCATATCTATGGAAAGAGACAATGGAAAAGCTCAATATCATCAGCCAGAACTAGGCCAGGGGCCTACTGAGGATCAGACCATCAACTGTTCTTATGCAAGTTCAAGCTGAAACAGAAGAAAATTAGAACAAGTCCACGAGAGCCGAAATATGACTTTGAGTATATCCTATCTGAATTTAGAGACCAACTCAAGAATAGATTTGATGTGTTGAACACTAATGATTGAAGACCAGATGAGTTGTGCAAGGACATCATACATGAAGAAAGCAAGGGGTCATGAAAAAGACAGGAAAGAAAGAAAAGACCAAAATGGATGTCAAAAGAGACTCTGAAACTTGCTCTTGAACGTCGAGTAGCTAAAGCAAAAGGAAGAAATGAAGTAAAAGAACTGAACAGAAGATTTCAAAAGGCTGCTTAAGAAGACAAAGTAAAGTATTATAATGACATGTACAAAGAGCTGGAGATAGAAAACCAAAAGGGAAGAACACACTTAGCATTTCTCAGCTGAAAGAACTGGAGAAAAAATTCAAGCCTCGAGTTGCAATAGTGAAGGATTCTATGGGGAAAATATTAAATGACACAGGAAGCATCAAAACAGGATGGAAGGAATACACAGAGTCATTACACAGAAAGTAATTGGTCAGTGTTCAAACATTTCAAGATGTAGCATATGATCAGGAACCTATGGTAGTGAAGGAAGAAGTTCAAGCTGCTCTGAAGGCATTGGTGAAACACTGGCCTCCAGGAATTGACAGAATATCAACTGATATGTTTTAACAAATGAATGTAGCACTGCAAGTGCTCACTTGTCTATGCCAAGAAATTTGGAAGACAGCTTCCTGGCCAACCGACTGGAAGAGATCCATATTTATGCCTATTCCCAAGAAAGATGATCCGACCGACTGTGGAAATTTTTGAACAATATCGTTAATATGACACGCAAGTAAAATTTTGCTGAAGATCATTCAAAAGCAGTTGCAGCATTATGTTGACAGGGAACTGTCAGAAATTCAAGCCAGATTGAGAAAAGGATGTGGAACCAGGGATATCACTGCTGATGTCAGATGGATCCTGGCTGAAAGCAGAGAATACCAGAAAGATGTTTACCTGTGTTTTATTGACTATGAAAAGACATTTGACTGTGTGGATCATAACAAATTATGGATAACATTGTGAAGAATGGGAGTTCCAGAACACTTAATTGTGCTCGTAAGGAACCTGTACATAGATCAAGAAGCAGTTGTTTGGACAGAACAAGGGAATACTGCATGGTTTAATGTCAGCAAAGGTGTGTGTCAGGGTTGCATCCTTTCACAATAGCTATTTAGTCCGTATGCTGAGCAAATAATCCGAGAAGCTGGACTATATGAAGAATACTGGGGCATCAGGATTGGAGAAAGACTCATTAACAACCTGTGTTATGCAGATAACACAACGTTGCTTGCTGAAAGTGAAGAGGACTTGAAGAACTTACCGGTGAAGATCAAAGACCACAGCCTCCAGTATAGATTACACCTCAACATCAAGAAAACTAAAATCCTCACAACTTGACCAATAAGTGACATCATGATAAATGGAGAAAAGATTGAAGTTGTCAAGAATTTCATTTTACTTGGAACCAGAATTAACACCCATGGAAGCAGCAGTCGAGAAATCAAATGATGCATTGCAATGGGCAAATCTGCTGCAAAAGACCTCTTGAAAGTGTTGAAAAGCAGAGATGTTACCTTGAAGACTTAGGTGCCCCTGACCCAAGCCATGGTATTTTCAATCCCATCATATGCATGGGAGAGCTGGACAATGAATAAGGAAAATGGAAGTAGAATTGATGCCTTTGAATTGTAGTGTTGGCGAAGAATACTGAATATAGCATGGACAGCCAAAAGAACGAACAAATCTGTCTTGGAAGAAGTACAATGAGAATGCCTCTTAGAAGCAAGGATGGGGAGACTACATCTTACATACTTTGAACATGTTGTCAGGAGAGATCAGCCCCTGGAGAAGGACATCATGCTTAGTAAATTAGTGGGTTAGCGAAAAAGAGGAAGACCTTCAAAGAGACGGATTGACACAGTGGTTGCAAGAACGGGCTCAGGCATAACAATGATTGTGAGCATGGTGCAGGGCCAGGCAGTGTTGCATTCTCTGGTGCATAGGGTCTCTATGAGTCGGAACTGACTCAATGGCACCTAACAACAACAACAACACTGTTGTTCTTAATTTGCTACTATTCAGATAGTGTGCTGCTTGAACTTTGGGAGTCTCCTCTTCCCTAACTACCAATTGATTATTGAAACCAGATTTGGCTTCTCTTTTTCTATCTGCATTACATTGGGAGGATAAATTTTCAGATTGCCATGGGTTTTTATGGCAAGAGAAGAATTCCAACTTAAATGTCCATTAAAAATTTTCCTCTAGTTGACAAAGTCATTGATTTTGTTACAATTCTAAACGTGACCCTGGGTAATTTAACCATTCCTTGCACTGCTGTAGTAACATCTTGAAAGCAAGAAGTAGCTTCCATTCACACTGCTTTTTGGACCTGAACCCTCTTGTGCTTGGAGCTGAGAAGAGGATCCATATGTTTGGACTGGAGTAGAAAGGGCTTTGGAAATCAACCACTGCAGTTGGCAGGGGAGTGGGTCCCTGGGCTGGTCAGGGTAGAGTGTTCATATAATTGAGAGTAATTATATTGACAAAAAGGGGAAGTGTAAGGGCACCTCGTAATTATAAACAGATGTGTTTGAATAATGACAACCAGCCTTCCAGGGGTCCAACAGTCTGATGTTTCGGCAAGGATTCACATCCCCAATGAGGCAGAGATGGTTCAACACCTCTGATAACCCAAACATGGCAAGCGAATGTGATAAAGAGAAAACTACACGAAAGGATTTCACATAGTAGGGCAGGATAGTAACAAAAGATTAGGTTTTATAGTGAGATAGTCTGGTTAAATCTAAGTATACCACTTTATCCACCACCCATTTTTCAGTTTATTGTATTATGGCAGCTTGTGCGTTGCTGTGATACTGGAAACTATGCCACTGGTATTTATAATACCAGAATGGTCACCCATGGTGAATAGGTTTCAGTGGAACTTCCAGACTAAGAAAGATTAGGAAGAAAGGCATGGAGATCTACTTCTGAAAATTAGACACTGAAAATCCTATGGATCACAGCAGAACAGTGTTCAACTCCCTTGCTTTGGACACATCATCAGGAGGGATCCCTTGTTAGAGGAGGACAGCATTGTTGGTGAAATGTAGAGGGCCAATGAGGGCGTGGGAGACTCTCAATTAGATGGATTGCCATAATAACTGTAACAATGGATTCAAATGTGCTGGTAATTGTGAGAATGACATAGAACCAGGCAATGTTTTGTTCTGTTGTACTTAAGGTCACCATGAGTCAGAGTGAACTCAATGGCAGCTAACAACATACCACTTAATAGCTGTGTGACTTCAATTAGCTATTTAAGCAATCTGTGCCATTTTTTCCTTATCTCTAAATTGGCCAGAATAATACCTACCTCACAGAGTTGTTTGTTAGTAAAACTTATTTAGAAAGTATATATAAACTGCCTACCACGTAACAGGCACACAAAAAAATGCTAGTCCAAACCAAGGTCATGGTTTGCTTGGACTATTATGCAGTCTCCTAACTGGTCTTTCTGCTTCCATTCTGGTCCCACGATTATCTGTTTTCCAGAGGAATTCTTTTTAAAACATGTCAGAACAAACAACTGCTCAAAATTTTCCAATGTCATCCCAATTACACTGAATAAAATCCATATCTTTATCCTGTCTGATATGTCCTCTGTCTCTCAGAACTCTTCTTCTCGCACTTTCCCCATCTCTATTGCCCTCCCCTTAAGATTTTTCCTTGGTTCTTTCAGCATATCAAGCTTGTTCCATGTCTGGCTACTTCTGATCACTAATTTCTAAGCTGAACTATCATATCTTAAAAGCAGCTTTCCTTGACCACTACCTTGGATTGTGTTTTCTAGGAACAGAGACTGAGGATGGGTTTGGAAGCACATGATGTCTAGTCTGGTAATGTCTAGTCTGGGCTGGTCCATGGGTTGGCAGGGGGAGGGCTGGAGCATAAATCACACACAGACAGGAGATGCCCTATTTTGAAATAAGGGAACAGGCTTTTGTGTGTTTGTACCATTCAGTCCCTGACCGCCTCACAGGCATCTCTTTTCAGCCAAAGGCAATTTTCCTGACAAGGTTGAAGGTTTAAGCCACTGGTCACAGAACTATCCTTTAGCAGTGAAGGATGCTTGCATCACTCTGTAAATAGAATTTAGTAGGCCAGCAGCTCACTTGCTACAGTCACTTGACCCAACATTGCCATCCACACACTGTATTGCATAAACCTAGTTCAAGTCTTCGCCTCACATTTATTCTCTGACATTTTTCTTGCTTAGTTATTTGTTGATTTTCTGGCTTCCCAGCTAGAGTAGAAGATTATAAGAGCAGGGACCTTGCCTGTTTTGTTTGTAGCTATGTTTCTGGAGTCCAGAGCAAACACATGTTGAATGAGGGAATGTTGATTCCTGTATACCTTCTCCTTCTAAAACAGAAAGAAAAAAAGGTTTATTTTCAAAGAACATGTCAAAACCAAATGAAAAGACTGAATTGTCCTTCTCACGGTCACCTGCTTCCCGGAATTCCTTTGTTCTTTGTGCCATTTTTATGTTTCATTAGCGGAATGTTGGCTGACTTTTTTTTTTAAGCATTTCAAAGAATCTTGCTTATAAAACTGTTTTCTAAACCATAGATATCTGCCACCAGGGAGGGAAAGACAGCTTTCGGCACTTATCCAGAAATATTTACAGAATGGATTTGAAGAAAGGGAAGAGAAAAATGTCCCCAGAAGCTTATCTCACAGCTTATTTGCATGTCTTCCCCCAAAAGATATTCCCTAACTAGTTCATTGCTACAGGGGCCAGATTTTTAGTATTTTCTACAGATGAATAAATTTTTTTCTCCCCGGATCATTCATGTATATCAAAGCACAATCTGTTATGTGTGTTACTATTGTCTCCTACTCCCTTTTTGTCGTTGGGGAAAGGAGATTATGGCCAAATAGTGACATGTTAGAGGATTAATAGGATAATGAGATGTGTACCTCTGTCTCACACTGTGTCTACACAAATCCAACACATTCCATTGAAAAACGGTGGATGTCAAAAGCTTTTCTAGCAGCCTTTCTGAGAATTCCAGTTTCCCAGGAACTTTCTGTCATCAAAGATCCCAAGGATTGCCTGAGAAGTTCTGGCCATTTAAATAAGGAAACAGAGGCATAATGGGAAAAAAAAAAAAAAAAAAGGTAATCCAGTAGCATCTAAGAAGACATAAGAAGAGAGTCATGAAGCCTGGGGCTTTAAAATGTAAAATAATCATATGCTATCTGGAACACTTATAAAGCACCTACTATTGTACTAAACAATTTTAAATATCTCATTGGATTCCTCAAAAATGCTGGGCAATACACAGTTTGTTTTATAGTTGAGGAAATCAATACACATAGAGAATAGGCAAGCTGTTCCTTATCACGTAGCTGGTTTAGCGTCTCTTTATTAATGTTGCCTGTCGTGCATTCTGACCATAATACTGTGATTTGCCTCTGGGAACCCCCTTCCCAAATCTTTGGGTATGCTGTATGGATGGAGCTGACCCCAGTCTTTGACCTATGTCTGACCAATTAGATTGTTCTATCTTCTTGTTTATCCTGTGGGTTCAGGGATGGGAACACGGCCCTACCCAGACCATTGGGACTCAGCTCATGGATTCACCTGGAAACATCGGGAAAAAAGTATTTCTTTCTTCTGGGATTGCTCAGGTATCATAAGCGTAGCTGATTGTCACAACTTGCCACCTAAAGTAGAGAGCCTGGGGAGAAAAAGTCAACCTGAAAGAAAACTGAGAGTGAGATAAAGGTAGATAGATTCCTGATGCTATAGTTGAGCACCTATATTCTGCCATTGCTGAAGGTGGTACTAACCACGGGACTTTATAGAGGCCAATACCTTTCCTTTATTTCTTAAGACAGTTTCAGGTGGATATTTCTCTCTAGTAATTGGCTATGTCTTAATTTAGAAGTAAATGGATAATGGTTACCCTTGAATATTAAGTGAAGAATGGCTTACTCCATGCTTGTGTACATATTAGAGAGAAGACACACTCCAAGGATCATGCAAGGGGAGGGAATTGGATATTTAAGCTGCTTTTCCTTCTGAACCTTTGCTATTTTAAACATAGCACTTATACACTGGCCACATAACTAGCCTGAAAGAGGAAGAATGAACTTCAGGAATACGGATTGAAATGCTAAAGAAACCTAGGTTTGGAATCAGACAGATCTTGGTTCAAATCTCAGCTGTGACACTACACATCAAGTGCCTTGGGAGAATTACTGAACCTCTCTGCATCTCAGTTTCCTCATTGGTAAATTGGGGTGAAAAAAATCTATCTCACAGGGATCTTCTGAGAGATAAATAAAATCATGCATGTACAGGATTTGGCCAGTACTAAAATAAATAAATAAACAAATTGCAGTGGAGCCAATCTGACTCATGCCAACCCCGCGTATGTCAGAGTAGAACTGTGCTCCAGTAGGATTTTCAATGCCGGAGTTTTAGAAATAGATTGCCAGATCTTTCTTCTGAGGTGCCTCTGGGTGGACTCAAACCTCCAACCTTTCAGTTAGCAGCTGAGCACATTAACTATATGCACCACTCAGGGACTTCTTGGCCAGTGTTATGGATTGAACGTATCTCCCCAAAATATGTGCTGTAAACCTAACCCCTATATTTGTGGTTATAATCTCATTTTGGAATGGGTTTTCTTTTCTATGTTAATGAGGCAGTATTAATGCAGGGCTTGTCTTGAGTCAATATCTTTTGAAATATAAAAGGAGAAGAGGAAGCAATTAAAGTTGGGGAAAGATAGATACATGCCATGCCACATGACGATCACCAAGGAGCCAAGAAAGAGAAGATGAAAAGAGACAAGGACCTTGCCCCAGACCAACAGAGAGAGAAAGCCATCCCCTAGAGCCAGCACTCTGAATTCAGACTTCTAGCATCCTAAATTGTGAGAAAATAAATTTCTGTCTGTTAAATACTTGTGATATTTCTGTTATTGCAGCACTGGATAACTAAGAAGGCCAGCATAGCCACTCTATAAATATTAGTTACCAGCTCTAGGAAACGCCAATCTATCTAGCTCTGACTATTGAATCTCACAAATACTGGTGTAGGGAAGTGGTTAGGTTTTTTCCCTCATGGCTACCATAAATAGTAGTTCTTGGTTTTAGTTCAAATAAATGAAACAAATTTGATTTCCTTCTCAAAGGGTGTGAATAACTGTGTTCGTGTACTTTATAGAATCTTAGAGGGAGGACATGTATCTAAACAAAACCAACCCAACTCATTTCAGTGAAATAACTGTCTCTGTGACACCTTGTTAAATGACCGATTTGACTGATTTCTGTCTTCCCTCTGAATAAAGTTTGCCTGGATTGATCAAGCCAATGAGGCTTCTTAACAACTTGTAATGATAACAGCTCCATCCTTCATCTTGATGCCAACCAATGTCGGCAAGGAGATCATGCCCCTTGAATAGGGAACAGGTGACCACAAGGTCATCTGCACTCCTAGAGTCCCCTAAAGTCAGTGGTACATGGTAATGGAAAATCTAGTTAGAGTTAGGGCATAAATAATAACTGGAAAGAAACATGGGTGGATTTTTTCCTGAAGACAGAAGCCATGTATTTATCATCTTCTTCCTAAGTGTAGCCTGACCCCTATGAGGCTGGTGACAGGGCCACCGACATTGTAGTAAGAAATAAAACTGTGAGGGAGCGGCCTGGACGGCTCTGGGAGGCAGCTGACCCAGGTCTGCGGCTTCCCGTCACGGAGGCTCTCCTGCCCTGCCTGGGCTCTGTGGGGAGTAGAGGGGCCAGCGGCGGCTTGAAGAAGGAGCTGGGGAGCCTAGCGGGGACCTGGATGCTGCGCCGCTGAGGCGCAGAATGTGAACAAGGGACGCCATCCGGTGTGGGGCGAGCCTCTCAGCCGGCCGGGATGGCTACGATGGCCGAACTTTTCCAGAATTGGCAAAGGAATACCAACAGATCCAAAAGACTCACCTGGGTGCCAAACATTTGTTCCCTGCCCCATTGTGTGATAGTAGCCCTGCCTCCTCCTGATGATCAAGGAGCCTTCTGTGGCAGATGAGCCTATTGAACGTCTTGTATGGAGAACCCCAGGAGCAGGCTCTAGAGGGAGAGCTGAAGCTTTTGATCCCGAAAGATTATTAGAAGAATTTGTAAATCATATTCAAGAACTTCAAATAATGGTTGAAAAGATTCAAAGGAAAGCAGAGAAACTAGAACAACAGTGTCAGAAAGAAGCCAGCGAATTTGCCAAGAAGGTACAGGAGCCAGCAAAGCAATCAGGTTGCCTTCCAACATTTTCAAGAACTAGATGAGCACATCAGCTATATAACAACCAAGGACTGTCACCTTGGAGACCAGTTTGAGGGGGTAAAGACACCCAAACAACGGGGAGTGGAGGCTCAGAACCTGATGAAATACTTTAATGAGATTCTAGATGGAAAATTGAAATCTGACGTTATTACAAATTCTGAAAAGATAAAGAAGGCAGCAGACACCATTCAGAAGTTGCACCTAATTGCCCAGGATTTGCCTTTGGATAGATTTTCAGAAGTAAAATCCAGAATCTCAAGTAAGTACTATGATTTAGAATGCAAACTGATTCAGGAGTTTATCAGTGCTCGAAGAAGAGGTGAGATTTCCAGAACGAGAGAAGTAGCAGCAGTTTTACTTCATTTTAAGGGTTATTCCCATTGTGTTGATGTTTATATAAAGCAGTACCAGGAGGGAGCTTACCTGAGAAATGATATATTTGAAGAAGTAGCAATACTCTGTCAACAAGTAAACAAACAAGCTACAGGTATCTTTAGTAATCCAGAAATAGTACTGGCTAAACTTATTCAAAATGTATTTGAAATCAAGCTACAGAGTTTCGTGAAAGACCAGTTAGAAGAATGTAGAAAGTTCAATGTAGAGCAATATCTCAAAAATCTCTATGGTCTATATACAAGAAACACCAATCTTTCCAGCAAGCTGATGGAGTTTAACTCAGGTACTGATAAACAGACGTTCTTGTCTAAGCTTATCAAATCCATTTTCATTTTCTATTTGGAGAACTATATTGAGGTGGCGATTGGTTATTTGAAAAGCAGAAGTGCTATGATCCTACAATGCTATTATGATTTAAAAAACCATCAAAAGAGATCCATTGGCACAGGAGATACTCAAGATTTGGAAGAAAGAATTCGACAGCATACCAACTCACCACAGGGGCCAAGTATCGATACTCATGGGGAAACTTTCCTATCCTAAGAAGTTATGGTTAATCTTTTACAAGAAACCAAACAAGCCTTTGAAAGATGTCATAGGCTTTCTGATCCTTCTGATTTACCAAGGAATGCCTTTACAATTTTTATGTATTGAGCATATTGATTATGCCTTGGAAACAGGACTTGCTGGAATTCCTTCTTCAGATTCTAAGAATGCAAATCTCTATTTTTTGGATGTTGTGCAACAGGCCAATACTATTGTTCATCTTTTTGACAAGCAATTTAATGATCACCTTGTGCCACTAATAAGCCCTTCTCCTAAGTTATCAGAATGCCTTCAGAAGAAAAAATAATTGAACAAATGGAGATGAAATTGGATACTGGCATTGATAGGACATTAAATTGTATGATTGGACAGATGAAGAATATTTTGGCTGCAGAACAAAAGAAAACAGATTTTAAGCCGAAAGATGAAAACAATGTTTTGGTTCAGTATACTAATGCCTGTGTTAAAGATTGTGCTTATGTAAGAAAACAAGTGGAGAAGATTAAAAACTCCACGGATGGGAAGAATGTGGATACAGTTTTCATGGAACTTGAGTACATTTTCATCGGCTTATTTATGAATATTCCTACAGTTGTATGGGTGGCATGTTAGCAATTTGTGATGTAGCTGAATACAGGAAGTGTGCCAAAGACTTCAAGATTCCACTGGTATTATAGCTTTTTTGATACTCTGCATGCAGTTTGCAGTCTTCTGGTCGTTGCCCCACATAATTTACAGCAAGTCTGCTCAGGAGAACAGCTTGCTAATCTGGACGAGAACATACTTCACTCCTTTGTACAGCTTCGTGCTGACTATAGATCTGCCCACCTTGCTTGACATTTCAGCTGAGATTGAATTTACAAGGGAAATGTGTCGTACTTTGGCAGGCCTAGACTGATAGAAAGCAGGGGAGATTCTTTGTGACACAGCCAACATTTTATGGAATAATGACTCTTTGGAAGAAAACAGCAGCCATACTTACCCTTGAGATTTTATTTGAAATTTGGACACTGCTAACCATATTTCTTTTTTTCCCCTTAAGTTAAATTTTTATTCCATTCTTGAACTTACAAATTTCAAATTCTGGCAAATTACTTCACTGTTTTCATCGTGGAAAGTGTTGGTGTCAGAAGGCAACTGAGATGTTACCAATGTTTTGGTTCTTCTTCTCTAACATATTCTACTTGGGAATGTCACCAACTCATTTTGCATTAATATTGGGTGAAATACAGCAAACTGCATTTATTAGTCATCAATTTTTAATGATATTTTCAGCACTGGTAATTGTTAATCAATTTATTTTAGGGTTTCCTAAAGAATTTTTTGTCTCTTTTGAAGGGTTTGCAATTTCATGTAATTTCTGTAGTTAGTTGATTGAACTTTTTCTGGGGTGTGACAATAATACTGTTTGAAGAAAAATGTTATAAACTAAACTGATGAAATATTTTATGTAGATATTAGAAATGGATCAGAATACAGCTGCTTTGTGGGTAAAACTTACAAAAGTTTGCTATTTCATATCTGGTAAATAGATTTTAAGCCAACTCTAACAAGAAATGAAACTACCTTATTTTATATTTCACTTAAGATGAAGAGGACATTAATTAAAGGGCCATACTTATTCATTATTTTAATATTACAGGGGAAGTTAAAAGGTGAGGTATAGTCCAAAAGTGATGAGAAATATTGACAATGTTTAGCAACAAGGCAATCCTTTAAGACTTCTATCTCAATGCTAAATTTGAATAAGATGGGATGGCTAACCATGCAGGTAATCTTCTATTTTAAGAGGAATTTAGAATCGATAGATAACATTTTGTTTGGAGATAAGCTTTGCAAAACTAGTTGCTTTTCATATCTGTAGTTTCTGCCATTGCCTTTCTCAAGGCATTTCTGAAGTGACTTCTATTGGATGTAGTTAATTGAATTGGCTCAATATGGTGACAGAATAAATCATTTACAAAATTTTAAACATCAAGTGAAAATTCAGAAAGGCTGTGATTCTATAAAGTCCATAAACTTGCTCTGCAAGAATGCATTCTAAACTATATGTAGTGTTTCAGCTTCCATTGTGTTCTTGTTCATAGTCTTCTAGGAACATATAAACTTTAACGCTCAATTCATTCTTGAGTCTTCTTTTTTTTTCAAATGTAGGCTTTTGAGCCTAATTTTGGAAACCTGTTTTTCTTCTGAAAATCTGTTTCTAAATGGTCATCAACTTTACCAAACTTCCAGCTCCAGGGCTAGCTACCATTCAAGTTACTATTGAAAGAATTTTCTTCATTTTCTGTTTAGCCCAGTGTTACCAAAGTAGAAAAGGGAAATGAAGTATGCTAACTTTTGTCAAAACATTGTAGGAAATCATGGTAGCCTTAGAACTAGGCTGTCTAGTTTTCTATTCTTTACCTAACGGAGAGCCAGACAGGTTTTGGAAGCTAAAGAAAGGCATGCTTATACTATTGCCATTTTAGAAAGCTCTGATGTGAATTCAAATTATACCTCTGTTACTTAAAGCCAGTAATTTTAAGGTGGTAGTTATACTGGCCATTTGAACTCTTTGTAAAAAACAGTGTTAATTTGTTAAAAAAAAAAAAAACTCAAATAAAACATGAAATAACATTTTAAGACTTCCAAATCAGAGAAGCACTTCAATTGTTTTGTTTGTTTGGATTCATTTTTAAAATGTAAAGCATATACTGTTGCTTAGATATTTTGTTTATTATTACTTCCATACTTGAGTTCTGTGCAATGTTTTCCATTATGTCTGTCATGGATTGAATTGTGTCCCCAAAAATATCTGTCAACTTGGCTGGGTCATGATTCTCAGTATTGTATGATTGTGTACCATTTTGTAAATTGATTTCCTTATGTGTTGTAAACTCTATCACTATGATGTAATAAGATGGATTAACAGCAGTTATACTGATCAGGTATACAAGATTGGATAGTGTCTTAAGCCAATCTCTTTTGAGATATAAAAGAGACAAGTGAGCAGACACAGGGGAACCTTATACCAAGAAAGTAGTGCCGAGAGCAGAGCGCGTCCTTTGGACCTTAGGTTCCTGAGCAGAGAAGCTCCCAGACCAAGGGAAGACTGATGACATAGACCTTCCTCCAGAGCCAACAGAGAAAGCATTCCCCTGGAGCTGATGCCCTGAATTTGAACTTGTAGCCTACTGGACTGTGGGAGAATAAACTTCTCTTTGTTAAAGTCATCCACTTGTGGTATTTCTGCTACAGCAGTACTAGATGACTAAGACAATGTCCATTGACAGGGCAGTGACAAAGAAAACTCATAAGTGAATACTTAGAAGTGTTAACATTATTGTTGAGTAAAGAAATTCCCTCTAATAAATAAATAAAACTGCGAAGGGATAGATGGAGAGATGACCATGTCCGAGTCTTGGCTGCAGTGACCAGAGTTCATTTAGTCAACATGTGTTTATTGAGCCTCCAGTATGTTCCCAGAAATACTCTAGGTGCTGGGATACTGATAAAATCCCCAGCCCCCTGTGGGGGGAAAAATAAACAATGAAGAAAACAAAGGACCACGTCTTTGGATTTCTTGGAGGAGAGCATTCCTCCGAAGTAGAGGTCTGCCTTGCATGGTTGTGGCCCAGAAAGAAGTATACAAGAGACAGTGTGGGAGTGCAGGAGGTGAAGTCAGAAAGTTACTAAGGGCCTGGGAGGTGGGGTCTATATAAGTTGGAATAGACTCGATGGAAATAGGTTTGGGTCTTTTTTTTTTTTTGGTTTGGAGGATGGGGTGGAGGTGGGCGTTAGAACCCTGAAAGCTTTTTCCCCTGAAAGAGAAGGGAAGTCATCAGAAGGTTGTTAGCAGGTCTCACATTTATATGAGTCTCTCTGCTGCTTCTCTGAGAAGACCCAGGGCAAGTGGGGGCAAACATGAGCAGACAGATCAGGTCAGCAGTTATTACACTAATGCAGGTGCAC
The DNA here is from genome assembly GCF_000243295.1 of Trichechus manatus latirostris. Taxonomy (NCBI): domain Eukaryota; kingdom Metazoa; phylum Chordata; class Mammalia; order Sirenia; family Trichechidae; genus Trichechus; species Trichechus manatus. The sequence continues at coordinate 324,034 of NW_004444321.1, forward strand.
AATGAGATTAGCTTAAACTAGGACAGCAGCAGGGGAGAGGATGAGAATTGGCCAGCTTACATAAAGGTGTCATACCTGCCACTTAGGTGTCACCTACATACTGGGCTGAGATAAATGGTGATTCTGCTAGAAAGAGACATCAATAGGAGTTCTGAAGGAGGCAGAGTCAAGATGGCAGATTAGTCAGATACACGTTACCATCCCCTTACAGCAAAGACCCGAAAAACTAAGTGAAATAAATGCAGACAACAATCCTGGAATCCTGAATATCAAAAAGGATAAAGAATTGAATTGAACACTTACTGGAAGGAAAAATTGAATGAAAACAGCTAGCAAGGAGTAACATGAAATGGAGGGGCTATACCAACTGCCTTGGCTCAACTTGGCTATCTTAAGACAAAGTTAGAAGCAACCCTGGGGAAAGAACACACGGCAGCAACCCCAAGGCAGTCTCATAAGAGACAGAGAAACTATATAGACATACTCAGAGAGAAGAAATATCCAGAGCCAGATACCAACAACGGACAGTCCTTGACCTCAAGGTTTAGTGATGTACACTAGGCGGTGGAGACATAAAGTGGTGTTGGGAAGTCTCCCACCTGAAACGATCCTGAATGGCCCTCCATCCTCACACTTGGTTGGGAGAAGTTCTCGACTGCTGGCTGAAGTGGACATGAAGGGCTAGGCACCCACATCAGCAAACCAGAGAAGCACACACTCCCTACCCCCACCCTTCTGAATGGAAGTGGTGGAGGACCCCATACTCACAACATCCCATCACAGCAGACTATACCATGAGCCCCTCTGACCCCCCCCACCCAACCCTGTCTACCACTACATTTGCCCACCTGACAAATGGTGGTAGGCACTCTCCCATGCCTGCCACCTACACCACCCTGAGAGCATGTGGAGCGGAAGAGACCATGCGTGCCTGCGCATGTGCACACCCTACGTCAGCACCCAGCCTGGCTCAGTGACAGGCAGTGGTAGCGCAAATGCATGCGTGCTTGTCCACTGCTCTTTTTTCCTCCCCCTGTCCAGTAAGTGACGCCGGCAATGTGTCCATGTGTGCACCCGCTGCTCTCTCCCCCTCCCTCTGTCCAGCAAGAGACCCAGGTGGTGTGACCCCACGCATGTCTGCCTACCGCTCCTCTTGCCCCCACCACCCGGCAAGAGGAGCTGAAGCCATGATCGTGTGTGTGCCTGTCAGCCACTTCCTCCCCCCAACCTGCCCAGCAAGAGAAGCCAGTGGTGCATTCATGCACACATCCTCTGGTCCCTTCTCCCTCCTCCCCACCCAATGAGAGGTGCAGGAGGTGTATCCCCACACTCAGTTACTGCTCCCTCCCCCCTCCACCGGCCTGGTGTGAGGCATAGGCAGTGTGACTGAGAGTGCACCAACCTGTCACCCAAGTCCCCATCATCCACCCCTCCTCACTCATCAACAGGTGAGAACCATGTCCCTGCTAGCACAACACACCCACCACACCTACCTCCCCACTCCTGCACCAGGAGACCGAAAACATATGGCAGGAACACCTGCTTAGACCATCCCCAGCCACCCAGCAACACAAGTGAACAGAGACCCATGCTAACATATACAGCTGCTTCACAACCACCTGGAGACAGGTGGCGATCACTCAAGTGCAGCCAGACTACCAACCAAAGTAGCACACAGCACTGCCTGCCTGGATACATCAAACCAAAACAAAACAAAAAATCAGGACACAGCAAACAAATATGTAATTAATAAATGAATATACTAATACTTTAATGTCTTGGAGACAACAGAGAATATAAAATCAACTAAAGAAACAGGATAAGACGGCTCAAGCAAAGGACCAAAATATAGTACTAGAAAACCTCAGTAAGAAAGAAGAGGTAATTCAATTACAGCTTAAAGAATTCAGAAGACTTGTATATAGATCCCTCCAAGAGGTCAAGAAAGAGGTCAAGGAAAACACAGGCAAACCTAGAGAATACACAGAAAAAAATCAAGGAAAGCACAGACAAAACACTAGAAGAATTCAGGAAAAAATGTAAGAACAAAATGACAAAACAAATACACAAATAAACCCATACAAAAACAGCAATCAGAAATCCAGAATATTAACAATAGAATCTCAGAAATAGACAACTCAATGGAAGGACATAGGAGTATAATTGAAGCAAGGGTATGCTGAATCAGTGAAATAGAGGAGAAATCCCTTGACATTAACTTGTTTCAGGAACAATCAGAAAAAATAGTGAAGAAAAATGAAGAAGTCTAAGAGTTATGTGGGACAGCATCAAGAGAAATAATCTACATGTAATTGGAATATCAAACCAGGTGGAGACAATAAAAAGCACAGAGAGAATATTTGAAGATTTGCTGGCAGAAAACCTCCCTAATATCATGAAAGATAAGAAGATATCCATCCAAGAAACTCAAAGAACCCCATATAGGATAGATATCAAAAGAAACTCAACAAAACATATTATAATTAAACTCTACAAAACCAAAGACAGTCACCTGAGAGCAGCTAGAGAAAAACAAAACATCACTTACAAATGAGAACCAATAAAAATAAGCTCTGACTTCTCAGTAGAAACCATGCAGGCAAGAAGGCAATTGGATGACATATATAAAATCCTGGTTGAAAAAAAAAAAAGTTAACACAAGAATTATATATCCAGCAAAATTGTCCCTCAAATATAATGGCAAAATTAGGATATTTCCAGATAAACAGAAATTAAGGGAATTTATAAAAGCTAAACCAACTCTATAAGAAATATTAAAGGGAGTCCTATGAATAGAGAACAAACAACAGCCTGAGATTAAGACACAAGACAGCATCAGCTAAATACTAAGACAGAAAAAGAATTCTCAAAACAAAAATAATGCGGGCAAAATGGTGCTCTAGGCAGAAGTACCACACCGTCTCTCTACAGCAAAGATCTGAAAAACTAAGCGGAACAGAGAATACAACAATCGTGAAACCCTAAAACATCAAATGAAGATATAAAGAACTCAGCCAAGCACCAAATGGAGTGAGAAAACTGACAGAGAATGGAGAGCGAGGAGAGGAGGTCCCCTACCAGCTAATGCAGCCCGGATCCACCATCTTGGACACCTATCAGAGACCAGCAAACAGGGGTACAAGAAAGCAGCCTCACGGAGCTTCCAGCAGGAGACAAAACAACCGGAAATTGGCAATATATGCTTTCCCACCCCCCCACCTCTTCACCCCGACTCAGCCTCCTCTGCTTCCCGCGGCCACAGTCTCTTGATGGGGAAAAGGCAGCTGCTTGGATTCCACACAACCGAACGGGTGGCTCTCTGATTGCCATTTGTTGGCTGCTGGTGCTGCTTTTTTTCCACTTCTTTTTACTTCTTCCTTGCCTCTCCCCACTCCCCCTCCTTTTGCTCGAGTACCTCGCCCCATGCACCATCTTTGCTTCTTCCTGAGGGGCTGCAGAGCTCTGGTAATTTGTCATATACGTTTTCCCACTCACTACCCTTCTTCACCCACACTCGGCACCCTCTGCTTCCCGAAGACACAGTCTCTTGTCCAGAAACACCAGCCGGCACTAGCTGGCTCTCTGAGTGCCATTTGTTGGCTGCTAGTGTTGTTTTTATTTTTTTTTCTGCTTCTTTTGATTTCTTACTTGCCTCCCGCCACCTCCCCCTCCCTTCCCTCAAGTACCTGGCTCTGTTCGCCAACTTTGTTTCTTCCTGAGGGGCTGAGGAGCTCTGTTCAAGTGCGGAGTTGCTTCCAAGTTTGGGCTGCTGAGCTGGTGAGATCCCGGGACTTTTGTTCGTTTGTTTGTTTTAATTGTTTGTTTGTTTTCTTTTCCTTTTCTTCAGCTGGGAGCCCTTTCTGGCCAGGCTGAGCTGCGTGGCAGAGAGACTCCCCTTCGGCTTCCACAGATGTGCAGAGGGACCCTGGAGAGCATTTCTTTTCTCATTGTTTTTTTTTTTTTTTTTTCTGTTTCTTTGGGGGTCTTTCTTGCTTTTTTTTTAAAATTTATTTTGTTCTATATTTCCTCCTTTTCCCTTTTTGTCTTTCTTCATTGCTCAGCTTCTTGTCTGTCTATATCTTCCTTCTCTTTCTGTTCCATGAATACCTGCCGTTGTATACTTCTACGTCTTCTAGCCAGGCTGTACTGCAACACCTGAGAGTGACATCCCAGACCTCATAGCTGCACCAGTGGGATCCCCGGGAACTTTGCAGTTCTTTAACCTTTCTGTTTCCTATTTATTCATTCTTTTCTTTTCTCTCTCTTCCCCTTTCTGTTTTTCTCCATTTCATAGTCTCTCATCTCTCCACTCCAACGGCAAGCTCCCCTAGCATTCTTTTTTGTTTGTATGTTTTT
>NW_004444321.1:334967-341492 GCF_000243295.1 Trichechus manatus latirostris
CAATGTCACTGAACTGTGCATGTAGAAATTTTTGAAATGGTGTATCTTTGGCTATGTGTATTTTCACCAAAAAAAGAAAAAAAAAGAGGTTGAGAAGTTAGACGGTTGATATGTTGTGGGGCTTTTAACCAATGTCGTAAAATAACATGTGTACTTCTGTTTCATGAGAAACTATTTGTTCTGTAAGCCTTCACCTGAAGTACAATAAAAAAAAATTAAAATTAAAAATTAAAAAAACAAAACAAAACAATATAATGCTGAAAGACTGAAAACAGGGAACCAGAGAAGTCAATCTGTAAATGACAACAACTTCAAAACAGAAAAGGGGAAATAAATGGTGTAATTATAGAACTTTCATATGGAGAGAATGTGAAGGAAATATCAAGAAATAAAAGACTGATTTAAACTTAGGAAGACAAAGGAGAATCTTAGGGTAACCTAAAAGAAAATTAACAAACCTACTCATCAAAACAAAAAAAGAAGAAACCGTAAAGACTTGGTAAACACAAAATCAACAACAATGAAGAAAATGGAAAGAAAATCCCAAAACAAGAAGAACTCAGCACAAAAAATTAATTGGAACAGAGAAACTATCAACACCACACACACACACACAAAAGCAAAATAAAATATCAACAATAAACTCATACCTATTGATAATCACACTGAATGTAAATAGATTAAATGTACTAGTAAAGAGACAGTGGCAGAATGGATTAAAAAAACACGACCCATCAATATGCTGTCTAAAAGATACACACTTTAGACATAAACATATAAATAAACTAAAACTTAAAGGATGGGGAAAAAAATCACCAAGCAAACAATAAATAAAAAAGAGCAGTAGTGGCAATATTAATCTCTGACAAAATAGATTTTAAGGCAAAATCCACCATAGAAGAAAAGGAAGGGCATTACATAATGATTAAAGGGTCAAGCCATCAAAAGGACATACCACAAAACACATATATGCACCCAATGACAGGGCATCAAAATACATAAAACAAACTCTAACAGCACTGACCAGAGAAATAGTCAATTCCACAATAATAGTAGGAGACTGTAACACACTACTTCCGGTGAAGGACGGAACAACTAGAAAGAAACTCAGCAAAGATACAAAAGATCTAAATAACACAATCAACCAACTTGACCTCATAGACATACGGTTCTCACCCACCCAAGAGCAGCAAAGTACACATTCTTTCCAATGCACATGGAACATTCTCCAGAAGAGACCACATTTTAGGCCACAAAGCAAGCCTTATAAATAAGAAAACATCAAAATAACACAAAGCATTTTTTCTGACCACAATGCTATAAAAGTAGAAATCAATAATAGGAAGAGCAAAGAAAAAAAAATCAAATACATGGAAACTGAATAACACCTTGCTTAAAAACCACTAGGTAATTGAAGAAATCAAAGATGAAGTAAAAAAAAAAAAAAAAAAATTCCTAGAATCAAAAGAGAATGAAAATACAACCTACCAAAATAATCTTTGAGATGAACGAAAGCAATACTCAGAGGGCAACATATAGCTATAAAAGCAAACCTCAAAAAAAAGAAAGGGCCAAAATCAAACCATTAACCTGACAACTCGAACAAATAGAAAAATAGAAGCAAAAGAAACCCACCTCACCATAAGGAAGGAAATAGTAAAGACTGGAGCAAAAATAAATGAAACAGAGATCAGGAAGACAATAAAAAAGAATCAACAAGACTAGAAGCTGGTTCTTTGAAAGGATCAATAAAATCAACAAACCACTGGCCAAACTGACAAAAGAAAAACAGGAGAGGATGTAAATAACACCAGTAAGAAATGAGATGGATGACATTACAATAGAACCAACTGAAATAAAAAGGATTATAACAGAATACTATGAAAAACTATACTCCAATAAATGTAGAACAAAAAGTAAAATTCATAAAAAAAGACCAGACTTAGTGGTTTTATAGAGACTGGAGGAACCCCACAAGATTATGGCCCTAAGACATCCCTCTGACTTGGAACTGCAGCCATTCCCATAAACCACCTTTCAGCCAAGCAATAGACAGGCCTATAAAACAAACAATGACACCTGAAAGCTACGAAGCATGTAGAATAAACAATTTTACAAGATCAAAACAGCAACATTTGTCCAAAAGTAAAGATGACAAGACAGGAAGGGGTAGGAAAACCAGATGAAAGGAAACAGGGAACCCCGGGAGGAAATGGGAAGAGTGCTAATACAGTGTGGGGATTGCAACCAATGTCATACAACACTTAGTGTACAATTCGTTGAATGGGAAACTAATTTTCTCTGTAAACTTGCACCCAAAACACAGTAAAGTATTTTTTAAAAAAAAGATGAAGAAGTTCTGAAGACTGGACTAAAATGAAAAGGGTCTCAGGTCTAGGCACTTAGGGCAGTTTAGCAAAGTGTGAAGTTGGAATCATAGACAAGAGTAAAAATTTACAGTAGGGCAGATAAAAAGTAAGGCAAGAAAGGAAATGAAGGAGGTAATGGCTATCTGGAGTCCCTGGGTGGTGCAAGCAGTTAACACACTCAGCTGCTAACCAGAAGGCTGAAGTTTCAAATCCACCAAAGAAAGGCCTGATGATCTACTTGCAAAATATCAGCCATTGAAAACACTACGGAGCACAGTTCTACTCTGACACACGTGGGGTCATCATGAGTTGGAGTTGACTCCACAGCAACTGGCCTGGTTAACAGCTGTCTGAGGGAGTGAGAGCAAGACAGGGAGGTCAAGGGGCAGAGCTGAGGAACAAGGCCACACAGTGACCGAGCTATAGAGCCCCAAGATGTCAGCTATGTGACAGGAGGCAGAAAGGGGAAACCTCAGGTGGCCCCAACAAGGTGGAAACAGGGTTGACAGATAATTGTAGGCTCACCTCATCAATGCACTGCACTTTGTGAAGAGGGAGGTGTGAATGAGGGTAGGGGGGAGGCAGATGAAAAGTGATGGCCTCGTTAAGGTTTTCTTTTTATGGGAAATCAGAGTGAAAATACAAAGTTGCTCCTTCTCTTGCCGTGGATGACACTGATTGAAGATGATCTTCCCAAATTTCATTGCTGAAAATGAAGAAGTGCTCCTGGTGGGTGTGATTTTCTGCCTCCTTGACTTCATCCTCCTCATGTGCTGAGGAGGAGACACGTCATCCTTCATGTCTCCTCTGTGCTGGAGGGTGACAGTCACCTCAGGGCAGTGGGCATTCTTCACCTGAACAGAGTCCCATCCTACCACAGAGGCACATGTCTAGTTAATCTTCCCAATCCTTCAGGCCAGAGTGAAATCCCTTGCAGAGGCCCATATCCACACATGAAAAAGAAATAAAGGGGAGAAACAAGGGCCTACATTCACCAACTGATTGCTCTAAAGCAGCCACTGAGCCAAATACTTCTCATGTATTACTAGACATAATTCTCAAAACACCCAGAGTCATCCTGTGAAAGATGATTAAATGAATGAACTGAAAATGGTTAAGTGACTTCTTCAAGATCACACGAGGCTAAGACAAGTCTTCACCCTACCTTTCTGACCCCAAAGTCCACAGTCACCCCATCTCACCCTGCTGCCTTCAGTACAGGTTCTAGGAAAAGGACATTCAGCCTACCCCCTCTTTTGTTTTGAATAACAAGCCATACTTTGGGCATTGCTGTGGTTGCAACTTGGTCCCCAAAATAATATGGGGACATTTTCTTTTGTGTAAGTAAAGCCTCAGCCTTCTCTCCATGATGGCAGAGGGAACACCCAAGCTGATTAGAAAGAAAACCATTAGAGAGGAAACATCCTGGAAGCATCTGTGAGAGGGATGGATACTGCCAGTTTTCCTCTCTCTGGCTGTGCTCCTGACAACTGTAGCCTGCAGGGTGCTGAGTAAAGGGAGTGAGGACAGGAACTTATATTTCCCAAGCACATCCTTTATGGCAGAACTTGTGCTCAGTCTTTTTTTAAAAAAATATATTTTATTGTGTTTTAGGTGAAAGTATATTCACAGTATATTAGATTCCCTTTCAACAATTCATACATAAATTGTTCTGTGACATTGGTTACTATCCCCGCAATGTGTCAGCAGTCTCACCATTTCCACTCCGCCTGCCCCATTTCCATCCACCCAGTTACCCTGCCCCTCCTTGCCTTCTCATCTTTGCTTTTGGGTAACTGTAGACCGTTTGGTTTTGTATAGTTGATTGTTTAAAAGAGCACATTCCTCACAGATATTATCGTTTGTTTTTTAGGCCAATCTATTATTTGGCTGAAACGTGACTTCTGGGAGTGACTTCAGTTCCAGGTTAAAAGGGGATCTTAGGGTGATAGTCTCAGGCATTCCTCTAGTCTCTATCAGTCCAGTTTAAGTGTGGTCTTTTTTATGAATTTGAGTTTTATTCTATATTTTTCTCCCGTTCCAGCTGGGATCTTCTCTTGTGTCCCTGGTTAGAACAGTTGGTGGCGGTAGCCAGTCACCATCTAGTTCTTCCGGTCTGAGGGTAGAAGAAGCTGTGGTTCACATGGGCTGTTAGTCCTGGACTAATGTCTTCCTTGAGTTTTTGGTTTCCGTCACTCTCCTTTGCTCCACACAGAAAGAGATCAATAGCTGTATCTTAGCTGACTGCTCACAGGACTTTAATGTACTCAGTCTTTTATACTCAAGATTTCATTTAAACCTCACCATGCCCCACAAGAAAGATGTGATTTCTTTGAGGACACTGAAGCTCAGAGGTTAATTCAGCCTGTGAAAGGCTTCTCTGGGATCCAAGCACAGCCTTCCACTGCTTCTGAAGCCCACATCCACTGCCGCTTGGGCCCTGGAGAGCCATATCCATCCTGGCAATGTCCTGGGGCAGTTTTCTGATTCTTTTCACCCAAAGTCACGGAATTTAAATTCAGAAAATCAGACTTGTCCGAATTACTGAGATCAAAGGGTACCAAAGGGTTCTTGCTGGGTTGTACGCTCACTGGGGTATGTGATCTGGGGAGGCTGCACTGTAAACAGCTTACTGTTGATATCCAAGAGTGACAAAGTGCATGAAGCTTAGAGTCAGATAGACTGGCTCCCAAGGTTGCCTCTTGCTAGCTGTGTGAACTTGGACAAGTTACCAGGTGTGGTAGATGGAATAAAGGCCCCTAAAGATACCCAGGAACTGATCCCGGGACCTGTAATGCTGCCTGATATGGAAAAAGGGTCTTTCCAGATGTGATTAAGGATCTTGAGATGGGGAGATCTTCCAGGATTATCCAGGTGAACCCTAAATGCAATCACATGTATCCTTATAAGAAGGAGACAGGAGAAGAATTGACTGACAAGAGGAGGAGGCAACGTGAAAAGGAAGGCAGAGATCAGAGTGATGCTGCCACAAGTCAAGGAATACTAGCAGCCACCAGATGTTGGAAGAGGCAAGGAATGGATTCTACCAAGCCTCTGGAGGGAGCTTAGCCAAGCAGACACTTGATTTCCACCCAATGAAACTGATTTCTGACTCATGGCATCCTGAACAGTGAGAGACGAAATTTCTGCTGTTGTTGAGCCACCATGTTTGTAGTGATTTGTTACAGCAGCGACAGGAATCTAATATACCTAGCCTTTCTGTTTTATAACTACATATTGGGTATAAGAAATTCCTTCCTCCCAGGTTTCTTGTGAGGACAAAACGAGACACTGTTTTATAGCCTTTAGCATAGTGCTTGTTGGGTACTTTACTGCAGCATAAGTCCTGGTAGTAGTGCTTGTTGTTGAATAACTATCAACAGTAGTTGGCTCTGCAGGGCAGTATTTATGGGAAATTGTTTAAAGTCACCATGGGGTGGGGGGATAGGAAGGGAAGAAAAAGAACAGATGGCAAGGGAAACTTAGAGGATATTGCTGGAAAATGCTAGTGGAACCACATTAGTATGTGTGCACTGGGGGCCCAGGAGGATGATGCAGTTCAGAATCAGATCCCATGGGGGTACCCCAAGGGTGAGGCAATGAGCCCTCAGACTATCTGGGATAGTAGCAGCCATGGGTAAAGGAGAGGATGGGGCCTTATCTGCAATACAATCTCCTACAGGTCAATTTTCTTACAAGAAACGTTATAAGCCCTGTGCCTTGTAGGGCTTAGGCATGCTAGAAAGTGACATGGCTGAGGAACTCCATCTTCAGTTCTGGCTTATCAAGATTCCAAACCAACTCCTGTCTGACCACTGGCCAACTGCTCCAGCATGGGTAGGGGGCTGGCAGCCTGGGCGTGTTTATCATGTAGATGAATTATGTGGTTTCTGCTTGGCATTCCCCTGACAATTCCATCTCTTCTGGACAACATTTCTTGCTCTGGTGGGTTTAAGAAACATTATTTTTCCTGTGTTTTCTACTAAAAAATACAAACAAAGAAGTCTAACTATGGGCTTAAATTGTGACCTCTAACTAACTTATTAAACCATCTGTATTCCTTAAGCTTTTTATGCTCATGGCTGTAGAACTCTCTTTCCGCCTTCTGATGTCAATTTTTAGTGAAATTTTAATATCTGCTGATGCATGTGAGGTA
>NW_004444321.1:342994-344009 GCF_000243295.1 Trichechus manatus latirostris
CTTAGTCTTTAAAGTGATATCTTTGCTTTTTAACACTTTAAAGAGGTCTTTTGCAGCAGTTTTGCCGGATGCAATGTATAGTTTGATTCCTTGCCTGTTGCTTACACGAGCGTTGATTGTGGATCCAAGAAAAATGAAATCCTTGACAACTTCATTCTTCTCTCCCTTTATCATGATGTTGCTTACTGGTCCAGTTGTGAGGATTTTCGTTTTCTTTACGTTGAGGTGTAATCCATATTGAAGACTGTGGTCTCTGATCTTCATCTGTAAGTGCTTCAAGTCCTCTTCACTTTCAGCAAGCAAGGTTGTGTCATCTGCATAATGCAAGTTGTTAATGAGTCTTCCTCCCATCCTGATGCCACGTTCTTCCTCATATAGTCCAGCTTCTCGGATTATTTGCTCAACATACAGATTGAATAAGTATGGTGAAAGGATACTACACTGACACACACCTTTGCTGACTTTAAACCACTCAGTATTTTCTTCTTCTGTTTGAACAGCTGCCTCTTGATCTATGTACAGGGTCTTCAAGAGCACAATTAAGCGTTCTGGAATTCCCATCCTTTGAAATGTTATCCATAGTTTGTTATGATCCACAGTCAAATGCCTGTGTAGAGTAAATAAAACACAGGTAAACATCTTTCTGGGAGTCTCTGCTTTCAGCCAGGATCCATCTGACATTAGCAATGATATCCTTTGTTTCACATCCTTTTCTGAATCTGGCTGGAATTTCTGGAAGTTCCCTGTGGCTGTAGTGCTGCAATCACTTTTGAATGATCTTCAGCAAAATTGTACTTGCATGTGATATTAATGATATTTTGCGATAATTTCCACGATCGGTTTGATCACGTTTCTTTGGAATAGGCATAAATGTGGATCTCTTCCAGTTAGTTGCCCAGGTAGCTGTCTTCCAAATTTCATGGCCTAATTGAGTGAGTACTTCCATCGCTGCATACATTTGTTGAACCATCTCAATTGGTATTCCATCAATTCCTGGAGTTTTATTTTTCACCAT
>NW_004444321.1:345102-346060 GCF_000243295.1 Trichechus manatus latirostris
TAAACCTTTTCTTGAACTTCTCTAATAGTGGTCTCATACAGTATTTTTCCTTTGTGATTGACTTATTTCACTCAGCATAATGTCCTCCAGATGTATCCATGTTGTGAGATGTTTCACAGATGCATCATTACTCTTTAACATTGTGTAATATTCCATTGTGTGTATGCACTACAGTTTGTTTATCCATTCATCTGTTGATGGGCACTTGGGCTGTTTCCATCTTTTTGCTATTGTGAATAATGCTGCAATGAACATGGGTGTGCATATATCTATATGGCTCTTATTTCTCTAGGATATCTACCTAGGAGTAGGATTGCTGGATCATATGGTATTTCTATATCTAGCTTTTAAAGGAAGCACCATGACGTTTTCCACAGTGTTTGTACCTTACATTTCCACCAGTAATGTATGAGAATTCCAATCTCCCCACAACTTCACCAGCATTTGTTGTTTTCTTTTTTTATCTGTGCCACTGATGTTAGGGTAAGATGGTATCTCATTATAGTTTTGATTTGCATCTCTCTAATGGTTAATAATGGAGCCTGATGACACAGTAGTTAAAAGCTATAGCTGCTAACCAAAAGGTCGGCATTCTGAATCCAACAGCCACTCCTTGGAAACCCTACGAGGCAGTTCTACTCTGTACTATAGGGTCAATATGAGTCAGAATTGACTCGATGGCAACAGGTTTGTTCTGATTTTTTTAATTTTTTTTCCAGTGGCTAATGATTGTGAGCATCTCTTCAAGTATTTGTTGGCTGCCTGAATGTCTTCTTTGTTGAAGTGTCTGTTCATGTCATTTGCCCATTTTTAAGTGGATTGTTTGTCTTTTTGTTATTGAGTTGTTCAAGTTTTCTATAAATTTTTCAAATTAGTCCCTTGTCATATGTGTCATTGCCAGAAAAATTTTCCCAGTCTGTAGGTTCTCTTTTTTACTTTTTTGTAGGAATCTTTTGAT
>NW_004444321.1:346283-348916 GCF_000243295.1 Trichechus manatus latirostris
TATGGATCCTGTTTCGTTTTTCTAAAAACAGATATTAGGTTTTGCCAGCACCATTTATTAAAAAGATTATCTCTTCCCCATTATATGTTTTTGACCACTTTATATTTTGTCCATAAGTGGATGGATTTACTTCTGGGTTCTCAATTCTGTTCCATTGGTTTATGTGTCTGTTGTTGTACCAGTACCACACTGTTTTGACTACTGTGGCTGTATAGTAGGTTCTGAGGTAGGAGAATGTGAGGCCTCCTACTTTGTTGTTGTTCTTCATTAATGCTTTGCTTACCTGGGGCCTCTTTCCTTTCCATATAAAGTTTGTGATTAGTTTATCCATCTCGTTAAAGAGAGTTGTTGGGCTTTGGATTGAGATTGCATTTTATCTATAGATCTGTTTGACTAGTATTGACATTTTTAAAATGTTAAGTCTTCCTATCCATGAGAATTTACATAGGTCTCTTTTGGTTTCTTGCAGTAATGTTTTGTAGTTATCTTTGTATAAGTCTTTTACATCCTTGGTTAGATTTATTTCCAAGTATTTTATCTTTTGGGAGGCTACTGTAAATGGTATTGTTTTTCTATTTCCTTTTTGGAGTTTTCTTTTTAAGTGTAGAGAAATCCAACTGATTTCTGTATGCTGGTCTTATACCCTGACACTTTGCTGAATCCTTCTATTAGTTCCAGTAGCTTTTTTCTTTATAGAATCTCTGGGACCTTCTATATATAGGATCATATAATCTGCAAATGTGGATAGTTTTACTTCTTCTTTACTGATTTGTATGCCCTTTTTTTTTTTTTTTTTTCCTTTTTTGCCTTATAACTCTGGCTAGGCTTTCCCATATGATACTGAATAAGAGTGGTGATAATGGGCTTCCTGGTCTGATTCCCACTCTTAAGGGAAATGTTTCAGTCTCTCTCCTTTGAGAATAATGGTGACTTTTGGTTTTGTATAAATGCACTTTATTAGTTTGAAGAATTTCCCTTCTATTCCTTTTTTGCTGAGAGTTTATATCAGGAATGGTGTTGGACTTTATCAAATGTCTTTTCTGCATCAATTGAGATGATCATGCAATTCTTTTCTTTTGTTTTATTTATGTGGTGGATTACTTTGACTGATTTTCTAATGTTGAACCATCTCTGCATACCAGGTATGAATCCCACTTGGCCATGGTGTATTATTTTTTTGATTATTTTGTTGAGTTCTGTTGGCTAGAATTTTGTTGAGAATTTTTGTGTCTATATTCATAAGGGATATTGGTCTATACTTTTTTTTTAGTGATGTGTTTGACTGGCTTTGGTATCATGGCTATGTTGGCTTCATAGAATGAATTTAGGAGTATTCTTTCTTTTTCTATGTTCTGAAATAGTTTGAGTAGTATTGGTGTGAGCTCTTCTCTGAATGTTTGATAGAATTCTCCAGTGAAGTCATCTGGGCCAGGCTTTTCTTTGTTGGGAGTTTTTCTTTTTTATTATTATTATTATCTCATCAATTTCTTTTGTTATGATTCTGTTCGGATTTTCTGTCTCAGCTGGTGTTAGTTTAGGTAGATAGTGTGTTTCTAGAAATTTTTCCATTTTCTCTAGGTTTTCAAATTTGTTGAACAACTTTTCATAGTATTCTGTTATGATCCTTTTTATATCAGTTGGTTCTGTTCTAATGTCACCCATCTCATTTCTTATTTGGGTTATTTGCAACTTCTCTTCCTTTTCTTTTGTCAATATGGCCAGTGTTTTACAGATTTTATAGATCCTTTCAAAGAACCAACTTCTAGTTTCATTGATTCTATTGTTTTTCTGTTCTCTGTTTCATTTATCTCTGCTCTAATCTTTGTTATGTCCTTTCTTCTGGTGACTGTGGGCTTCTTTTGCTACTCTTTTTCTATTTGTTCAAATTGTTGGGTTAATGGTTTGATTTTGGTCCTTTGTTTTCTGATGTTTGCTTTTATAACTGTATATTGTCCTCTGATCATTGCTTTTGCTGTGTCCCAAAGGTTTTTGTATGTTGTGTTTTTATTCTTGTTTGATTCTAGGAAATTTTTTATTTCATCTTTGATTTCTATTGCTTCTATTACCCAGTAGCTTTTAAGAAAAGTGTTATTCAGTTTCCAAGCATTTGACTTTTTCCCTTGTTCTTCCTGTTATTGATTTCTAATTTTACAGCATTGTGATCAGAGATGATGTTTTGTATTTTTTCCATGCTTTTGAATTTATCAAGACTTGCTTTATGGCCTAACATGTGGTCCATTCTGGTGAATGATGCATGTGCATTGGAGAAGAGTGTGTTCTTTGCTGCTGTCGGGTAGAGTGTTCTGTATATATGACAATGAGGTCGAGTTGATTGATTGTGGTAGTCAGAGCTTCTCTATCTTTGTTGAGTTTTTTCTTCCTTCCTTCACCAGAAGTGGTGTGTTATAGTCTCCTACTATTACTGTGGAAATGTCTATTTCTCTTTCCAGTGCTGTTAGGGTTTGTTTTATGTATTTTGGAGCTCTGTCATTGGGTGCATAAATATTTATTATGCTTATGTCCTATTGGTGGATTGACCCTTTAATTATTATATAGTGTCCTACCTTGTCTTTTATGGTGGATTTTGCCTTCAAGTCTATTTTGTCAGAGATTAATATTGCCACTCCCACTCT
>NW_004444321.1:351345-352015 GCF_000243295.1 Trichechus manatus latirostris
TGGGTCAGGTGAAGTGAGTGTGAGCCATGGGCAGGTGCACGTGCAGCTGCATAGTTGTGCTGGTTGCTACCCGTTGCTGGGTTGGGTGGGGGGAGTGGGCAATAGGCAGACATGTACACAGCAACACAGTTGCCACTGCTTACTGGGTTGGGTGCAGGGGAGTGAGTGACAGGCAGGTGCATGCACAGTCATGCTGGTGCTGCCTCCCGTCTAGTTGAGTGAGGTGTTGAGTGATGGGTGGGTTTGCACTTGGTTGTTTTGATGCTGCCTCTCACTGGGTTGTATGTAGGGGGTGAGCAACAGGTGGGTACATGTGTGGCCACGCAGATGACATCACTCACCATGTCAGGTGGGGGAGAGGGTGAGTGTTGATATGTTCCCGCATGGCTGCGTGGCCTCCACTGATCAGTGGGTTAGGTGGGGGGGGGGAGCAATTGTTGGGTGCATGAATGGCTTCACGGTTGCCACCTCACCCCAAGGGGGTTGGTGCTCATCTTATGGTCCTTGGTTAGACAGGGTGGTCACAGCACAGGACACTCCATCACTTCTGATCAAGAGGTTGGGAGAGGGGGAGTGCACCTCTATGGCCAACTGACGAGGGTGCCTGGGCACTTCCCATCTGCTGCAGCCAGCAGTTGGGACCTGCCCCAGAGCAAGTGCAAGGAGTGGA
>NW_004444321.1:353305-354383 GCF_000243295.1 Trichechus manatus latirostris
TGGAATTTTCAATGACTGATTTTTTGGAAGTTGATAGCCAGATTTTCTTCCAAGGAGCATCTGGGTGGACTTGAACTTGCAACCTTTTGGTTAGTGGCTGAATGTGTTAACAATTTGCACCAACCAGGGATTCTACTCACCATTTAGGCTCATGGAACACTGAGAATTTCTTTTTGTACATACGGAGAAACTGAGGCAGACTGCTGTTTTAGCCTTAAAAAGCCACATACCACAGGGAATACAAGTTAAGATCTTAGTGTTCTGGGCACCGTTCATTTTACTTGTGAATCAACTAAACTGAGCTCAAAAAGAATCTTATAAGAACTGTCATGCTGGATGCAAATCAACAGAGAGGGAGTGAGTTCACTGAATTAAATTCAGCACACACTTATTTGCCCTGTACTAGGAGCCAGGCTCTGTATCATGTCAGTTCTTGGGTGCACCAAGACCTCTGAGATGAGCTCCAGGCATTGAGGAGGTATGACACTGAATGAGGAAGTACACAAAACAACAAGATACCTCATTTTGGAAAAATTTCAATATCTGGGGGATTTTTTCTGATAGTGAGACCCAACTGAGTTTCTTGTAGTCTCCATCCACTCTCGCTAGTTCTGCCACTTGATGGGACACACACAAAGTTCAAAAGTCCTTTTTTTACAACAGTATAACAATTTTTATGAGCACTCTAGGGCTACTATCTCCCTTTTGTCTCAAGTCATCACTTTTCTTTTGAAAAAACCAGAGTTTTTCACTTGATTTCTACTAAAAACATGATGACTCTACCATACTGTCAACTCTTTTCTAAGCTCCCCTGTCTGCTACTGTCACTGTGCTGGCCTGTGCTGGCCCTAATGTTTTCTATAACTTAACTACCATCTTCCTCTTATTGCCAGCCTACTTCTATAATCCATCTGCAGGTGTGCTGGCATTTTCTAGAAGGTTTTGAACCCTGATCCGGTCATCATACATAATAGGTACCCTTCCAGATTCCTGTCATGCAGAACCTTGATATGAATATCATCATTGCCTTTGTACATGGATAGTAAAAATTGAATGGGATAAAGACTATAGAAACCCC
>NW_004444321.1:356902-357897 GCF_000243295.1 Trichechus manatus latirostris
GAGTGACCCACAGCCTATGAAATGTCCCATCCACAAAGAGTTAAAAAAGGCAGAAAGAAAATCTCCTGTCACAGGCAGTAGGTAACCCTGTTCCCAACAAAGAAGAGAAAAACCTAAATGCCGAAAATAAAGAAGATTGTCCCAAAGAATCAGATGCAGAGGTGCCCAATGACTTCCAAATTGTCCTCACTCTACTCTGTGTCCAGATGTTCTTCCTGATGCCAGCCCTGCTAAACAACAGTGGCCCTCGGCCACCATAAGACAATTGTTTGTGGTAGTCACACAAAAGAAACAGCTTTCCATAGACCTCTCCCCCAGATGCTCTTCATGATCCACTTTGCCAGCTGGTACACTTTGGAACTTTCTTGACAGACTTCAATTTGTCCATCTGTTTGAGTATCCAGGACACCCAGTTTGTGGCTTCCTCGACCAGGGCTTCACTTACCCAGCTACTACCACAATTGTGGAAAGTAGAATTCCTAACATAAATGCTTTATTCCACAGTACTCATAATGCTTCTCCTTCCCTGACAGGAAATGAGGAGGCCTCTGTGTCCCCAACCTTCTTTAGACAGGAAGCAGCCTGAGAAAGCTACTCTATTGTAAACATGGAACATTTTTAATATAAAAGGAGAGATGGCACAGAGAGTGGAACCAAGGGCCTAGAGGACAAAGCTAATTGCTGAGGAGAACCATCCTCAAGGAGCAAAATTGGGTCCTAATCAATATACAGAGCCCTGATGGCTCAGTGGTTAAGAGCTCACACTGCTAACCAAAAGGTCAGCAGTTTGAATCCACCAGCCACTCCTTGGAAACTCTATGGGGCAGTTCTACTCTGTCCTATAGGGTTGCTATGAGTCAGAATCGACTGGATGGCAATGGGGAATCAATATACATCCCTTGTCCTGGAGTTGGAAACATTTTCCCAGACGAATTTTAGAATTGCTCTGGAGCAGTGATGTTTGTGTGGCTTTATCTCCTCCTTTTTGAACAGTA
>NW_004444321.1:359931-361883 GCF_000243295.1 Trichechus manatus latirostris
TATCCCTTTAAAAATATGCCTATCTTTCTGGTTTTGTGGGATCCACAGGAATGTGATTATGCTTTAGCATATGGCATGGAAAAGGTGATACACATTCCCCAAAACCCAGAGCAGCAGAGGGAGAGCCATAGTATCTATCAGGCACTTATCATAAGACCAGTATTTCATATACATTATTTCATACAGTCCTTACAACCCTGACAGATGCGAGTGCCACCACTTTGATAATGAAGAAATAGACATTCTGAGAAAGACTTTCCCAGGATCACATATCTCGTAAGGTAGGGCTCAGCTCTCAAACACATGTTACCCTGGTTCCGGAGCCAGTGTGCCCATAGCTGACCTCTAGAGAGGGGAGTGAGAGACTGAGGTGTCTGAGGAACAAGTAAGGTTCTTGCTATTTTTCTGTCACTCTTGTCCTCAAGTGTGTTCCCTTGTTGCATGACGTTTGAGAGGCCTCTTGATAACTATCTACTTTATTGAGGACAAATGAAGGTAAGAGAGAAACAGGGAAGAAGTGGAAAAGACATAAAATAGTCCTCTTTTTTAATCTCAAAGGAAGAATAAATCCTTATGTGGTGATTCAAATAGCCCCTAGCTATTTGCTGTTAGTCACATACAGATGGTGGCAGATTCTTCTTCCAAGGAGAGGGAGCCTAGCAGGGGGATTGCCCTGCAGTAAACTGGGCATAAGTGCTCCCTCTTGGGTCCCTGAAGGTCTAAGAGGAACAGACTCTATTGTTACATGGAAGATCCCCTTGGAACACAGCAGAAAGAGTGGAGCTCTACTTATGAAACCACAGGACAGATCTCTCTGTCCTGGAGTACTACAAAAGGGGATAAGGGGAGAAGAGAATGATGATGCAGAACAAAGTCAAGTAAGTTAAGGGTCCTGGTGCTCTGTAGGCCCGACCTGTGCTGCGTGGTAGGGAAGAGGAGACTCAGTAAGCAAAATATTGGAGTTTGGTAATAAAACAGTAGGAGAATATTATATCACCACCATGTGGAGGCTTCCTTTCCCAAAAAGAACGAGCCAAGACAGATCCAAGATGGTAAACGTTTGGAATCTTTTTCATGAAAGACTGTCGTCTCTTAGCCAGGTTAAACAATTCCAAGCTTGACCCTTACATTCCATCACTCCGTTTCTGATACTTGGGAGCTCAGAAAAACCAGTTAGCATTTATCCTGGAGGTTGACCTAAATAATTTTCTAGAAGGATGCTGACATGAAGGAAAACCAATGGCCCAAAGCTAAACTGAGCAAATGATTCACAAAATGTATTTGTCTCTGCTGAAGCCTGTACTCCTGATGCTGCCAGGGACCATGACACAGAATAAGAGCCACTTTAGCTCTCAGGCCCCTATAGATGCCATTCGAGATGGTTTTATAC
Source organism: Trichechus manatus latirostris (assembly GCF_000243295.1). Taxonomy (NCBI): domain Eukaryota; kingdom Metazoa; phylum Chordata; class Mammalia; order Sirenia; family Trichechidae; genus Trichechus; species Trichechus manatus. The sequence goes on from NW_004444321.1 coordinate 361,322, forward strand.
CAAGGGGTCTACACCACTTTATATCACCAGCAGGAGTAGACTTTGGGAAATGCTCACAGTAGGCAGAAAAATCACTGATGAACTTCTGTTTATACATTGATTCCCCCAGTGCATAGTGGAAGTACCTCTTTTACTTCCTGCAACGTATCTTTTTGTGCCATATGTGTGTATCTCTGGGATTAGAGAGCTGGTATATTTCAATCGACGTTCAAAAGAATCCATGACCCCCCAGAATTAGACTTTACTGAGTTAGAGGCATTTATGAGGAAGGATTAGATGTTTTGGCTAGAACAAAAACTACTTCTCATTGGTTTAAGATGGTTTTCAAGAGGCATTCATGTATCTACAGTAACAATGATATGCCAGGTAAGTACAGTGTTGAGATATGATGAGTATTATCCCCTGCAGTCCTCTAATCCACCCTGTGATGTAGGCATCTGCCCTGGCTGACAGGTGAGCTGACCTGGACTGAATGAAAAATAGCAAGCATGTTTCCTGGGTCAATCACAGACCCTAAAGGGTGTAGCAAATGTGTCTAGTCAGGACTGTCCTATTCCAATGC
>NW_004444321.1:362405-364529 GCF_000243295.1 Trichechus manatus latirostris
ATTGTTGGATAATAGAGGGACAGAAGGAGGGTTAGTAGGGCAGAGGGGAGGGAGACAGTGTAGTCAAGGAGGAGAACGTCCACTTTGGTCCTAGCTCTGTTTCTTTATTTATAAAATGAGATAAAAATGCCTACCTTACATAGATGTTACTGAAATTATTAAAGAGTGTAATGTATGGAAAGCTGCTGGTTTATTGTAGGTGCTCAATAATGTAGAGCACTTGTAGTAGAGTTGAAAAGTCATGGATTTTGGAGCTAAAAACACCTGAATTTAAATTCTGTATCTCTCAGTTACTAGACAGATAAATTTTAGTAAATAAACTACTCTGTGCCTCAGCGCCTTTATCTGTGCAATGGGCATAAAGATATGCTTCCCACAAAGCAGTGTGGAGGATCGAAGTAAATAATGCATGCAAATAGCTACAGGCAGGACATGGTTGGTTGCCAGTCCATGTGGGCACTTTGTCTTCTGCTCCTCCCACTTCTTCAAGGGCACACATAGAGCATTCTGGGCAGGGGGAGGTTTTCCAGCTTGTCTTACTTTGGCAGGAATTTAAATCACACATGCAATTTCTCAGAGTAATTGATAGGCATTTCATGACAATTTTATCACTTGGTGGAGGGTGAAAGTCACTCGATTAGCCTGGTTCCTGCATTAAAACTCACTGCCTAAGACATACTCTAATTACCCGCAAATTCCTGTTAGGCTTTATAGTGTAATTGCTATTCATGGTCCAATTAAGGGGCAATTGCAAGCTGAGAAAAAATGTGCTTTATTGCTTCAGTTTTGAAATTCTCTATCTTGGAGCCTTAATCTACCCCTGGTCTATAGGGTTCCACAAAGAACAATGCCCACTTTGCTGCAGTGAGACTTCTGGGGTTGCTTCCACCTGCCCACCTCCTGGAAGAGAGGGTTCTAGCTGACAGCAGAGCCTCCTACAGGCTCCCTATGTTTTACATTCTAGAAGGCAGAGGGACTGACAAGGGGACCTGCTTTTTCAGCTGCATCTCAGACTTGGAAGAAAATCATCAAGTCATTTCAGAATTTGAGCTACCCACGTGGTTGTGGCTTTATGAGATGGGAAGTCAAAGCTCCACTGAGGGGAAAACCAAAAAAAAAGACAAACCCTTTGCCATTGAGTCGATTCTGAGTCATAGTGACCCAATAAGACAGAGAAGAACTGCCCCATAGGGTTTCCAAGGCTGTAATCTTTATGGAAGCATACTGCCTTATCTTTCTCCCGTGGAGCAGCTGGTGTGTTCGAACCACCAACCTTTATGGTTAGCAGACAAGTGCTTAACTACTGCACCAACAGGGAAGTCAGCTATAAACCCTTAAGAGAAAAGCAGAAATCATCCAGGGGACTGAGAATTCAGTCAGGATTGGGTTCAAATCCCTATGCTATCATTCCTAGTAGTGTAACCTTGGGCAGGATACGTCTCAATGCTTCAGCTTCCTCATCCACTGAATAGGGGTAATACTAGCACTCACTCTTTAAGATTAGTGAGATAATTAAATGGTAACATGTATGTAAAGCACCTAGCACACAATAGTAAGTGATTGTATTATTATTGTTGTTGTCTTTGCTATTGTTATCACTGCTACCACCAATACTACTACTCCTGTTGTTGTTGTTGTTGTTAGGTGCTGTTGAGTCGATTTTTGATTCATAGCAACCCCATGTGCCAGAGTAGAACTGCCCGATAGGGTCTTTTATGTTGCAATCTTTACTGAAGCAGATTGCTAGGTCTTTCTTCCACTAGCAAGTAGATGGGGAAAAGAATAGGCCTGCTGATTGTTGCAACGGTACCTAGCAGAGCTTAAGCAACATTAAAGAATTTCCTTTACTGCAGGACTTCTCAGAGCTTTCAATTCTTCCATTTGCATTGTAAATCGCAAGGAAGGGGCTGTGAAGCTTTGCTGAGCATAGTGGCCAAGAATGTAGACTTTGGAGTCAGAGATACTTGAGTGCAAATACCTGGTTCTGTGTCTGCCAGTCCTTTGATCATCAGTTTCTAAACGTGTAAAATGGGAATAATAGTGTTAGCTGTGAAGATTAAGTGAGGTAATACCACAGTATGTGCACTTAATAAGCATTCAATAAAGGTTAACTTATCATGATTA
>NW_004444321.1:366337-367468 GCF_000243295.1 Trichechus manatus latirostris
GTTTCTTATGGGCAGGAGCTGTGTCTTAACATTCATCAGTATCCCCAGTCACCAGTCATCAGTAAACATTTACTGCAGTAATACAAATGCCAGCTGTATACTGGGGCTTGGTCAAGGACAGTGGTTCATCCATGTCACCCAGGAAAGTAAGCTCTGGGAAAGAGGGCGATGACCTCATCTAACCGACTCCAGGCCCTGTGGTGAGGTAAAGCAGCTCCAAGAAGCAGGAAGCCAAGCCAGAGTCTCTTCCCAGAGACCTGGGACTTCCTTGAGGTTTCCAGTGTTCCACATGGGTCTTGCCTGAAAGAAGGTGCAGCGGAGCTCAAAGAAGCCACACTAGGGCAGGCACGCTGCTCATCACTTTGGAGAGAGGAGGAAAGGACACTGTACAGACCAAGGACTGCTTGTGGAATTCAGGACTGAGCTATTTTGATGTAGTCCTTGTAGGAGTCAGTACTACGTCCTTTACTGCCATTGTGTTTGCAGAATCCTTCGGAGCCTCAGAGGGCTCACAGTGCAGGGGGTGGCTTCACTGTGAAAATCTGGCTGGGTGAAAAGACAAGAGGCCTCACTTGGCCACAGTGCACACAGGTGCACACACGCAAACACATCATTCCAAAGACAGGAGAACCCACGTGTGCAATCTCACTCCTAGGGTCAGAGCGGGTGTGAGCATGACCACAGGCTCCCCATCGCTCTCACTCACAACACCTACCACAGCCAAGCCCTGTACAGAAGTGCTTCTGGGCGCTGAGGGGACCATCAGTAAACTGCTGGACTCCACAAGCATTCAGACTACCTACCTTGGGGATTGCTTTCAGATGTCACAGTGGAGATGGAAAAACAGGAAGAACAGAAGGAGGAAAGGACATAGAAGTGGGAGGGAGAAGTAAAGAGAGGGAAAAAGAAAGGAAAGAAGGAAAGAATCAGTTACAAACTAGACCCACTATGCACAGCCTAGGTTTGAATAGCTTTGCATTCCCAAAGCCCAGTGAGGAAGATTTATCTCTTTGTTAATGCTCTCTGCTTAGGGATACCCCTGCTAGGGGTGCTGGTCTGCATCTAGAGACAGCTGCCCTGCTTAGCCTAATAATGGCAAGGGTGGATGGGAATCATGTCATTTTCCTTTTG
>NW_004444321.1:368989-370430 GCF_000243295.1 Trichechus manatus latirostris
CAGTCTTTCAATTAGTTGTCAAAGGTGTTAACTGTCTGCACTGCCCAGGTTCTCCTTGAGAACAGGGACAGGGAAAGGATGTCAGGCGTGTTGACTCTGTGGCCCCATGTCTAGAATATGCCTTTGGCATGATGTTGAATGAATCAGGGCTATGTGTCTAATAAGGAATCTGAGGATCAAAGAACTTAATTACCAAGCCAAAGGTCAACCAGTTACCAAGGGCAGAGCGAGGAGTTGAATCAGGGCTTTCTGACTCTAAAACCAGCTTTCAATTTCAATGTTACCTGGTCCAGAAAATCTTCCCTAATACCCCAAGACCGTGCTGGGTGTCCAGGTACCCTTGTGCACACATGCTCACCGCCCCCAGTAACTACCTTAGCCTTCAAACTTACCCTGACTTGTAACTGCTCCTTCATCTTTCTCTAGACTACGTGCCCACTTGGTGTCAGGGACTATGTCTCGCTTACTGAGAGATGTCTAGTTCTTGGCATCATAATTGAAACCAAAAGGGTGCTAACTCTGATGAATAAGGTGTGGAGAAGCAAGCAGCATAGCACTGGATATTTGGCTTACTGTTACTTTTGTTCAGTGTTACTTAAAGTGCGGTCCCTGGACCATCAGCACTGGCATCACTTGGAAACTTTTTAGAAATGCAAATTCTCAGCCCCACTCAAAATCTGCTGAATTAGAATCTGGGAGTGGGGCCCAGCCATCTGTGTGGTAAAAAGCCTCGCTGGTGATTCTGACACACACAAAGCTTTGAGACTTTCTGCTTTAGACCTAGAATTGACAATGACAAGCAAATTCAACCCAACTCTGGCTTAATTCCCAGATTTCCCCAAGCCATGAGATGCTGTGGCCTCAGGGTTAGAAGCACCATAAGGTGCAATCACCTAGCCCTGTTAGAACAGTGGGTTCCCACTTGCCTTCCTCATTCGGATCAGACACATATGCCTTTCCAGTTCAGAGCCAAGCAGGCCCCCTTATCAGAGCCTCATACACCCGGACAGGAGCCCCCATGCAGAGAAGTACCCCTCCAACACTCATGCCTACCCTCTCCACATCATCTGTGTCATTTTAGTTCCCTAAGTCCTGCATTTATACCTTGGACCTCAGAGACCTTGACTGGGTCTGTGACTCACCCCTGTACTCTGCTCAGAATGGGGAGCTGGCCCAATCCCTACTGTTGTTTTTGTTGTTAGGTGCCGTCAAGTCAGCTCCGACTCCTAGCAACCTTATGTGTAACAGAACAAAATGTTGCTCAGTCCTTCACCATCCTCATAACTGTTGTTATGTTTGAACCCACTGTTGCAGCCACTGTGTCAGTCCATCTCATTGAGAATCTCATTTTTCACTTACACTCTATTTTACCATGCATAATGTCCTTCTTCAGGGATTGGTCCCTCCTAATAACATGTCCAAAGTAAGTGAGATGCAGTCT
>NW_004444321.1:371056-374262 GCF_000243295.1 Trichechus manatus latirostris
GAATATCACTACTGAGACTCCTGATGCTTGGAAACTATCACCCTCCTCCCAACACCAGCCCAGACTAGAATGGCACTCTGGAAATGATGGAATTGGACAGGTAGCTAACTTTCTTCATAGTTAGTTATATGAAATAGTTATGTCTCTTCCTGAGTCTGGCTTACTCTCCTGACTCTGCAGGCCTGGCTCTGAAATCTCAGCCTCCCTGGGGGCCAGGTTTTCAAGGGAATAACTCCTACCCAAAAGAGTCCTGGGTGGTGCAAATGGTTAACACACTCAGCTGCTAATTGAAAGGCTGGAGGTTCAAGTCCACTCAGAGGTGCCTGGGAGGAAAAGCCTGGCAATCTACTTGAAAAAAATCAACTGTTGAAACCCTGTGGGGCACAGTTCTACTTTCACACACATGGGGTCACCATGAGTCGGAATCAACTCAACTGGCAACTCTTCCTCCAACCTCACCCCAGTGGTAAGAAACTCATGACATTCCAAGGTGGTCCATTTCATCTTTGAACCACTCTGGTTGTTAGAATGTCCTCATAACTTCTGCCCACATGTCCTGACTTTACAGGACCACCCCTTCCCTACAATACCTTGCCCTCCCCCAGTGATTCACTGGTGGCCTCAAGGCAGCCTTGCTCTAGGGATGATTATAGCATCATCTGCTCTGATGCTCACTAAATTTCTGTTTCGTCTTGGAAGAAACGGTGGCCGAGTGCACCTGTGCAAGTCACACAGAGCTGCAAAGACAGGTTGCAATGTTTCTAGTCAGGGCAGGAGATCCCAGTGAGAATAAGAGACACAACTAAAAGGGGCAGATCTCTGTAAATGTGTTGGTGACTGCCTGGAAAGCCCCAGAAGCTTAGCTCTGAGCAAAGGAAAGTTCCTATTTCAGAATAGCTTCGTTTTATTTTTGTAACATGCCCTGTGGAATTACAAGCCTGGAGAGACACGGGAAAAGCACATGAACCTTCTCAAATCACAGCAGACAAGTTATGGGGGCATGAGAGAGGAGGATTGGAATAAGAGTGAAATGTCAAAGAGTGGGAGATAAAGAGGAGCTATTTATCAGGCTCAAGGAGCCCCTGAACAAGAACCATCTAAGTCCAAGCCAAGACGTCTAGTGACAGCCCCTTTAACTGTGTGTGTGAGCTCATGAATCTCCCAGCCCCTTCTCTTCTAGCCAGATGAGACCTCAGTAACCTGACTAAGACTACTGCAAAGGTATCCAGCTGGGCAGTACATCAGTAACCTCCAGCCTCATCAGTTCACAAGGTTTAGAGATCATCTTGGCTTCTAGGGATAATATTGAAGTATATCCCCTGAATATCCATGGCTTATGTAGTACATTACACGAGTCCTAGAATCAGACAAATCTACATCCAGATTTCCACCAGTCCTTAGCTCTAGGACACTGGACAAAATCCCTAACCTTCTTGTATCTCAAATTACCCATCTTTGAAACAGGGGTAACAATAAATACCACGGGCCTATTGGAAGATGAAAGGAAGTAACATATGTACAATGGTAGCAAATGTTTTCATTATTATTAGTGGAAGACGAGACCTTTTCCCAGCCTAGCCCCTTTTTGTCTCACATCTGTAGGGCCTTCTCCATCACTGCCTCCCAGAGTAGGGAAGCTCTTACCAGATTCTCCAGCCACATGATCTGAACTCCCATTCCTGCTTAATATCCTTCCACACCAACCTCCTGGTAGCTGGATCCAGGTGTACTGTTTCTGCTTTTGCTTCTGGATCTTCTGTACCTGGTTTTGACTGGCTCTACAAGCAAGGTGGAGAAGAGAAGGGAGATTTGATAGCAGAGTACAGCAAGAGAGCAGAGCAGGGGTGTCCTCCTGGGGTACAGACAAATCATCAACAGAGAACACAGGCTAGTCCTGGGGCCCCTTACATGGAGGGGATCCTCAAGGTAGGTGCAGAGATGGAAATGAGCATCATATGTCTGGGCCTTGGGGCAAGAGGTTATGAAGTTGCCCAGCACTAGGGCTAAAGAGGAATTCTTGCAGCCTGGATTTCTCCCCAGCTTGCTTTTGTGAGTACGCTATTCCCACAGTGGTGCACGCTGAACCTTAAAATATGGGTACTTTGACATCTCTTTAGGACTTAGCCTGGTATTTTTATCCTCCAGGACTACACCAGGCTCACAGATGCAAACATCCTAGACACTACTGAGGCCTAGGAGATGGGCGAGCTGCAATGGCCCAGTTGTGTCAGAGGGGCTGGTGTCCAGAGTCAGCCAGGCCCAGCTTGAGGACAAGCTCCACCACACAAACCAACTATATGAATTTTCAGTGAGATCTTAGCCACTATGAATGTGTTTCCTCATTTCTCAAATTCTTTACTACACGTCCATAATCCTTCCAACTACACCGTGGTGTAAGTTCTATTACTATGCCCATTTTATAGGCTCAGAAGAGCCAAATGACTTTCCCAACAGCCCCAGTTAGTAGGTGATGACAGGGATTTAAAACTGACTCTTAAATTCTGCTCGTTCTGGAATACCTCATTGACTCTAAGGAGAGAGACTATAGACAGGAAAGATGTTTCCACCACCCTTATTAAAAGGAAGACTGTACTATTGCTGCAGCTTTACACTGGATAATAGGGAAATTAAAAATAACTCTGCAAAAGAGAGGTGGGGTGCATGGATATCTTTTTTCCTGAAATGATGACTGTGAAAACACAAACACGGATTCTCCCATGGGTGCTGCGTGTGAATCACATGGATTCTACTGGCAAGGTAACCTCATGCAGGATCTCTGATGGCTACAACAGGCAAGCATCCAATGATGATGACTTGGAAATCAGTCCAGAATCTCTACATGAGTAAATGAGCCATAGATATTTTCCAAGCTGTGGCCTCAGAAAATGCATCACAAATAAAAATAAAAATGTATTTAACATAATTTAAAAAGAAAATAAATAAATAAAACAAAAAAAAAAACAATTTGGTTGGCAAACATAAGAAATACATTCTTACAGATAGGAGATGGGGGGAAATAATAATTACATAGTAGCAAACGTGCCAGATATTGTGCTTCATGGTTTGTGCACACTGATTAGACCTCAAGCAAGAGAATATTGATATAGACTCACAGCAACCTAGAAGAAGGGTATTACCCAGAGCACTTAGCCTTGATGTAGTGAGGATATACTTATGAAGCTGCTAAGGACCACCATATTGATAGA
>NW_004444321.1:385061-386012 GCF_000243295.1 Trichechus manatus latirostris
AGGTCAGAGGATGACGAGATGAATGCAGGACTGAAAGAGAGCAAGTTTGCCAGAACATTTACGTCATGAATGCAAGTCACACCCCCAAGGAAACTCCTCTTCCAACTGATTGGCTGCTCACATCAGATCACAAAATGGGAGATGATACATAATGTCTACCAAGTCACTGAGAATTACAGCCTAGCCAGCCTGACACATAACATTAACCATCTCAACCATAATCATGTGGGATTCATACTGGGAATGCAACAGTGGTTAAACATTAGAAAATCAATCAGTGTATTTCACCGCATAAATAAAAGAAAAGAATCACAAGATTATCTCAATTGATGCAGAAAAGGTATTTGATAAAATCAACACTTATTCCTGATAAAACCTCTCAGAAAAATAGGAATAGAAGGGAAATTCCTCAATATAATTAAAGTCATATATAAAAAACCAACAACCAACATTATTCTCAATGGAGAAAGACTGAGATCCTTCCCCTTGAGAATGGGAACAAGACAAGGGTGCCTACTGTCTTAGTCATCTAGTGCTGCTGTAACAGAAATATCACAAGTGGATGGCTTTAACAAAGAGAAATTTATTCTCTCACAGTCTAGTAGGTTACAAGTCCAAATTCAAGGCATCAGCTCCAGGGGAAGGCTTTCCATCTCTGTCAGCTCTGGAGAAATTTCCTTGTTATGCATCAGTCTTCCTTTGGTTTGGGAGCATCTCAGCGCAGGAACCTCAGGTCCAAAGGACACGCTGTGCTCCCGGCACTGCTTTCTTGGTGGTATGAGGTTCCCATATGTCTCTGCTCACTTCTCTCTTTTATATCTCAAAAGAGATTGGCTTAAGACACTATCCAATCTTGTATACCTCATCAGTACAACTGTCTCTAATCCATCTTATTAGATCATAGTGATTGAATTTACAACACATAAGGAAATCATATCAGATTACAAAATG
>NW_004444321.1:388678-412383 GCF_000243295.1 Trichechus manatus latirostris
GTTTTGGTGATGGTAAAGGCAATACTAAGTGTGAATAAAGAGTGCACAACTTGACCAAGGTAAATGATGACACTAAGAATAAGGGATGTTTTTGGTAAATACTGTAACATACAATTTTGCAACAACAGCAATAACAAACAAAAACTATGTGTCAGGTTACATACGTAGACATGCATATATGTGTATAGGAAGGAATATGTGTGTATATATGTGTGCATGTATAAGTGTATCTGTAGGCATATGTATATACATGTTTGTGTGTGCTGAATATATATTCATACATATAGATTCAAGCACATAGGGAGCACAGTTACAGATACTTTCTAAACATAACCAAACACCTCAAAGGATTGGTTTTCTGGGTTTGAAGGCTTAGAACCATAGTCTAGTGGAACAACTTGGTCAATTGGCACAGCATAGTCCATAGAGTTTATGTTCTACGTCCTAGTTTGGTAAGTAGCATCTGGGGTCTTCAAAACTTGTGAGGGACCATCTAAGATACAACTATTTGTTTCTACTCATCTGGAGCAAAAGAGAAAGGAGAAAGCCAAAGACTCAAAGAAGAAACTAGTCTACAGTACTAATAGCTCACACGAACCACAGCCTTATCTATCCTGAGACCGGAAGAACTAGATGATGCCTGGCTACCGCTCCTGACCATTCTGACCAGGGACACAATAGATAGTCTCAGACAGAATGAAAGAAAAATGTAAACCAAAACTCAAATTCTTAAAAAAGGCCAGACTTACTGGACCGATAGAGACTAGAGGAACCCCCCAAGACTATAGCCCTGAGATACCCTTTAAACTTGGAACTGAAACCATTGCTGGAGGTCTTCTCTCAGCTAAATAACAAGTTGGCTCATAAAATAAACAATAGCACCAGTGAGTACTGTGTTCCTTTAGAAAATTATCTATATGAGACCAAACAGTCGACATTTACCCTAAAGCAAAGATAAGAAGGTAAGGGGGGTGCAGGAAAGCTAGATTAATGGAAAGGGAACAAACAGAACAGAAACAATGAGAATGTTAACATATTGTGAAAATTATAACCAAAGTCCGTGAACAATATGTATAGAAATTGTTAAATGGGGACCTAATTTGCTGTGTAAACTTTTCACATATCATTTCACATATCATTAACTAGATATCTGAAAAAGCAGGAAAATAATATTCATAACCAAGAGGAAAATAAGTCAATAAAACAGACATAAAAATGACTATATGGTGGAATTAGCAGACAGGGACTATGAAATACCTATTATAAATATGCTCTATATACTCAAAAATTTAAAGGAAAATATGAACATAAATGAGAAGAAAAATGGAAGATATAAAAAGCAGAACCAAATGCAACTTTTAGAGTTTAACAGTAAGAGCTTTGAAACGCAAAATCCACTAGGTAGATATATTATTTTCAACAAATGGTGATGGAAGAAATGGACGAAAACGAATGAAGCTGGACCCTTACCTCACACCATATCAAAACTTAACTCAAAATGGATCAAAGATCTAAATGTAATAATTAAAATTATAAAACTCTTTGAAGAAAACATAGGGATAAATCTGCATGGCCTCAGATCTGGCAGTGGATTCTTAGATATGACACCTAAAGCACAAGCAAAATAGAAAAACATAGATGCATTTGACTTATTCAAAATTCAAAACTTCTGTGCTTCAAAGTACACCATCAGGAAAGTGAAAAGACACCCCATAAAATGGAAGAAAATATTTGCAAATTATATATCTGATTGAGGTCTTGTATCCAGAATACATAAGGCATTCATAAAACTCAACAATAAAACAACCAATAATCCAATTAAAAACTGATCAAAATATTTGAATGGACATTTCTCCAGTGAAGATTTACAAATGATCAGTAAACACATGAAAAGATGTTCAACACAACTAGTCATTAGGGAAATGCAAATTTTAATTACAATGAGATATGGCTATAATAAAAAAGACAGACAATAACAAGTGGTGGTGAGCATATGGAGAAATTGGAACCATCATAAACTGCTAGTGGGAATTTAAAATATTGCAGCCACTTTGGAAAACAGTTTGGTAGTTTCTCAAAAGGTTAAACATAGAGATATAATAAGACCCAGAAATTCCACTTCTACGTACATATTTAAGAGAAATGAAAGGATATGTACAAACAAAACTTGTCTATGAATATTCATAGCAGCATTTTTCATAACAGTCAGAGAATGGAAACAACAAAAATGTCCGTAAACTAATGAATGAAAAAACACAATGTGGTATATTCACACAGTGGAATATTACTCAGCAATTAAGAGAAATGAAGTACTGATGTACGCTGCAGCATGCATGACTTTTGAAAACATTGTGCTAAGTGAAATAAATCAGACACAAAAGACAAAATATTGAATGATTTTGTTGATATGAAATATCCATAAAAGGCAAATCCATATAGACTGAAAGCCGATTAGTGGTTACCTAGGACTGGGGGTGGCGTACTGTGGGGACTAACTGCTAATGGGTATGAGGGTACTTTTGGGGATGGTGACTGTTGTTGTTGTTAGGTGCTGTCCAGTGGGTTCCAACTCATTAGTACAACAGAATGAAGTGACCCTATGTACAACAGAATGAAATAGCCACTATGTTGCATTTAGCAACACTGTGTACACTACGTACAACAGCCCGATCCTGCACCATCCTCACTATCATTGTTATGCTTGAGCTTATTGTTGCAGCCACTGTGTCAATCCATCTCATTGAGAGTCTTCCTCTTTTTCACTGACCCTCCAGTTTACCAAGCATGAAGTCGTTCTCCATGAACTGGTCCCTCCTGACAACATGTCCAAAGTATGTGAGACAAAGTCTCACCATCCTTGCTTCTAATGAGCATTCTGGCTGTACTTCTACCAAGACAGATTTGTTTGTTCTTCTGGAAGTCCATGGTATATTCAGTGTTCTTCACCAACACCATAATTCAAAGGCATCAATTCTTCTTAAGTCTTCCTTATTCATTGCCCAGCTTTAGCATGAATATGAGGCGATTGAAAACATCATGGATTGGGTCAGGCGAACCTTAGTCCTTAAAATGATATCTTTGCTTTTTAACACTTTAAAGGTTTTTTGCAGCAGAGTCACCCAATGCAAATGGTTGCTTGAGTTCTTGACTACTGCTTCCATGGGTGTTGATTGTGGATCCAAGTGACGTGAAATCCTTGACAACTTCAAACTTTTCTCCGTTTACCATGATATTGCTTATTGGTCCAGTTGTGAGGATTTTTGTTTTGTTTATGTTGAGGCATAATCTATAGTGAAGGCTGTAGTCTTTGATCTTCATCGGTAAGTGCTTCAAGTCCTCTTCACTTTCAGCAAGCAAGGCTGTGTCATCTGCATATTGCAGGTTGTTAATGAGTCTTCCTCCAATCCTGCTGCCCCATTCTTCTTCATATAGTCCAGCTTCTCAGATTATTATTTGGGGTGATTAATAGGTTCTAAAATTAGATTGTGGTGATTTCCGAACAGTTCTGCAGCTGTACTAAATAACTCTGAAATATATTATCTAAATGGGTGAATTGTGTTGTATATAAAGTAAATCTCAGTAATTTTTTTTGTAATTGTTGAACATACTCCTTCAATGCTTGCCTTTAAGCTTTACTTGGGGGTTCTAGAGTAGTTTTACTAGTAAGGTTCTCTACTATATTATTTAGTGAATGTCTCAGATGTTCATGAAACCTCTCTACTCTGGCTGGTCAAAAGTAGAAATTTTCTCATCCCTGTGGGAGTTCTGATAATTGTTCAGTTTACAGGCCCTTGGTCATTCTTTGCCTGGCTTCATGGGAGATCACACACACACATGCACACATTCACATGTACATATTTATAAACATGAAACAGACACACACAAATTGCCAATGGGTCGATATTATTTCCTTTAACCTATTTACAAATTACTCCACTTCCACAGCAGGAGATATTGATTACTCATTTTCCCCACATAAATGACAGTATAGTTATTTCCAAATGTCTCCATTTTTCTGTGGTTCGCCAAAGTCTGCAGGGCACATTTTATATTACTTACTACTCCCTTTAAAACATGGTCTATGTCCTCCTTGGTTGTCACCTGCCATGCATTTGTTCATGGCCTCTGCTCCAGCTACAAGTTTCCACTGTAGCTACCTAAATATAATGGATTTAGGACATGCTTTCCACCCTAATTTAAGTGTCTGTAACCCCTATGTCAACATGGAAATAGATGTCTACACAACTGTCAAGATTTAGCTTAAGCCATGGATCCTTTGGGAAGACTAATCTGTTCCACCTACCACCAGAGAGGATCCACTTCTATTTCTCTGTTTCAAAATCTTAGTTATTTAAAGAATGGTTCCCGGAACGGCAGCACCAGCATCATCTGAGAGCTCATTAGAAATGCAAAATCTCAGGATCCACCCCAGACCTTGTGAACTGAAATGTGCATGCTAACAACTAGCCTGGATGATTTGTATGCACATTGAAGTGTTGGAAACACACTATTCAGACTTCTGGTTTTATGTTTTTACCATAACATTTTTCTCCTTTCTAGCTTGTATGAACTCTCAGACCACTAACTTCCTTGAGCATAGGGAATTGGTTTTATTTATCTTTATATCCTTAGTTGGTACAGTTCTGGGCTCACATTCTTCCTCAGAAAATATTTGCTGAATTGGAAGAGAAATGGAGTGGTTTCTTCAATCCCTAGAAGGGCTTCTTTCCCCAGTTCATTAGGGGAACACCTTCGGAGACTTGGTGGGGAAAATGGTAGAGTTTGTGCTCAGCTCTGCAGATTTTCCTCATCAGGATCTTGACACCATCACAAAGCTAATAAAGCTAAAAGTAGTAAGGAGCAAATGATAACAGAAGTCAGGCTTCTGCTACCCCAGAGAAGAGGGTAATTTGACAGTTCAGTGCTGCTCGTTTACTAAAATACTTCAGTGGCCTATTTCTCATTATGGAAAGGGGCCCTGTGGGGGCATGTCACTGTGTCTGGGTGACAGGAGTCCATGTGATAAAATACAGCTCAGCATGCTTGCTGCTGGGCTTGGCAAGCTGTGAGTGGTAGGAGGCATTGGGAGGATTCCCTATTCAAAGGCTTCCTCCAGCACCACATGCTCTGCTCAAGCCTAAATAAAGACATGTTCCTGGAAATATTCTTCTACTACTCTGTGCACAGTTCCTTCTTCCCTCCCTTGCTCCTCTTGTCCTTTCCTCAAATATTTATCACTCCAATTAACAAGATGGTTGAGGCACAATATCTGTCCTCAAAATCATCTTGTCCAGTGATAAAGAAGCATGTAGACAATTAATTGAAACACACTTAGTGGTGCAAACCATAAATGTGCTGGTTGCTAACTGAAAAGCTGGAGGTTCAAGTTCACCCAGAGGCTCCTCAGAAGACTGGTGATCTACTTTCAAAAAATCAGCCATTGAAAAACTTACGTAGCACAGTTCTACTCTGACACACATGTGGTCGCATGAGTCAGAATAGACTTGACAGCAACTGGTGGTGGTGGTGGAGTGCAAATGAATCATCTTTGCAAGAATTCACTTGAGCTGTGTCTAGGTCTACACACGTAAATAATACGTAAGACTACGCTAGGCTGGTGCGCTAAGGAAGGCATTGTGGTAAGAAGGATTATCGTTTGCAAATGCACAGGATCTGAAATTACACAGTGCATTCTGGAAACTGTTAGTTAAATAATAGATTTAGATGTGGAGCTGGGGGAATGCAAGTGGTGGGGTGCATGTAGTCAGTGTTAAAGGGAGGCTTATGTAACTTGGAGCCCTGGTGTTGCACGGGCTAACAGCTTGGCTGCCAAATAAAATGTTAGCAGTTTAAATCCACCAGCTGCTCTTTGGAAACCCTATGAGGTAGTTCTGCTCTGTCCTATAGGTAACTCTGAGTTGGAATTGACTCAATAGCAATGGGTTTTATGTAACTTACAAAGATAATGGAACTCTAGTCTCATACTTTTGGAAACCATGGTGGTGTAGTGGTTAAGAGCTACACCTGCTAACCAAAGGTCGGCAGTTCGAATACACCAGGCACTCCTTGGAAACCTTATGGGGCAGTCCTACTCCATTCTATACGGTAGCTATGAGTTGGAATCGACTCGATGGCAATGGTTTTTTTTTTCTCTTACATTTGTGATGCGACCTGCTGCAAGAAGTTGGCTTTACCTCATGAACTAATAGAACACATACATAAAATTGAAACATAAGTTCATGAAACTGTACTTAACCTCATTAAGTATTATAAACCCCTATAATTTATATTTTATTATACGTTATGTTTTAGACAATGCTTACAAAAGTGTCCAACTTGCACTAGGTGCTATCCTAGTCCTCTTCCAAAACACAAAGGAAAGCTTTCAACATTTCGCTGCTAAACGTGATGCTTACATTTTTGTAGATTCTCTTGTCAGATTGGGAAGCCCCTTCTATTTACATTTTAGGAAGAGTTTCTAACATGAATTAGTATTTAAGTCTATCAAAGATTGTTGAGGTGATCATGTTTTTTTTCTTTATTAATTTATTAATGTGCACATTACATGGTTTGATTGTTCTAATGTTTAAAAATACATATTCTTGGGACAAACAATTTGAACATGATGTATTATCGTTCTTACACATTTTTAGATTTGGTTTGCTACTATTTGTATAGAACTTTTAAAATTTTACATACAGGGATATTCACTGTATTTGTTGTACCCAAAAAAACCAAACCCACTGCTGATGAGTGGATTTCGACTCATAGTGACCACATAGGGTTTCCAAGACTGTAAATCTTTACAGAAGCAACTGTCACATCTTTCTCCCGTGGAGCTCCTGGTTGTCTCAAACTGCCAAACTTTCAATTAGCCATCAGTCGCTTTACCCACTGTGCCACCAGTTTTGACAAATGCATTAAGTGTTGTAAACACCACCACACTTTTTATTTTAAATGCTAGGTAAGGTTCGAATTTCCAATTGTCTCACACATGCCATTTGTTAACTGCTTGTTTGAATCAGTATTCAAATAAATTGAATATATTACAATTGTTTAACATATTTCTTAAATACCTTTTAGTCTTTAGGTTCCTTTGCATATTTCTCCTTACACTTTGTTGAAGAAACTAGATCATTTGTCTGATGCAGCTTCCCACAAGCTACATTTTGGTGATTGCACCCCTACGGTTGTTGATTAACATGTTATTTTGTCTTCTGTATTTTTAGTAAATTGAATATAGAAGTTAAATCAGATTCAGGATTGAATTGGGTGGGGGAAACACTATATCTAGGTTTATGTATCTCTTTAGGAGATATGTAGTGTCATTCTTTTTGTAATGTTAGGAGCTGTTAGTGATCAGTGCATAGATATATTAATTTATTAGGTGTTACAAATTGGTAATATTCTAATTCTATCATTTCTTCTTCATTTATTAAATAGAATACTTCTATAAAGATAAATTTCCCTCATCTAATTTTTGGTTACCTGGTAGTATGGGAAAAAAAAAAGATAAAATGCTTAATTGTTTTCTTTTATTTTCTAGTTTCCCGAGGTGATCAAGGTGATTATTGTTTCTTTACTATCATAATGAGCTCTATTACATATATATATATATATATTTGATGTGTTTAAATCCATTGCAGAGCTTAGTTTTAGTGATGCTCAAATCAAACCACTTTGGGCCAATAGGAATGTTTTCAGGTTGGCTCTAAATTTGTTCAGACATGACCCTAATAGTACTAGATAGCTACCTGGTATCAATATAACAAGATAGTCCAAGATCACCTTTTACACTTCCTGTGTCAGACTTTGAGTCAGTCATCCCAAGGAGTCTTGGTACTTTTCAGCAGGAAATGACATTTCAACACCATCTCTGTCTGCTATGGGTGCCCATTGCTACTGGTTTACCATGTTATGTTTTCTAGGCATTGTTAGTGAGCATAGCTAGACAATACGTGTATGACTGTGCGTGTGCAAGTGTGTGGGTGTGTGGGGGTGTGTGTGTGTGTGGTCATATTTTGAATCCCAGTTCTCTAGGATACAAGGATGAGAGAATTAAAATATCACATAATTACTCATTTCATGCATACCACATACACATATCCAACAGTCTTAAATAAATAGATAGATAAAAAATATCAACCAAACAAATAAATAATAGCACTATCACCAACAATATGCTTGTTTCAGTTTAAGATTTTTTTTATTGCTGTTGCAGCCTTCACCCTGAAGATGTATCCCGCTAGGGAGGTACAGTCAAATGATTGGGGTTTTATACACAGTTGTAATATTACCACTCTGAACGATTTTGCCACCAAATAGATACACATTTAGGATAATTTGTTTTGCGTCAATATTAATTTTTCAAAGATCAGATTCTGAGTCAACTCTACAAAACAAAGTATATTCAAAGATATCTATCTTCTAACTCTGTGCTTTTCACAATATTTCCTATTTCCTTCACTGAACATAGTTAATTTAACACATAAACATGTCATTTGGTATTCTTACTTTTCTTAAATAAGTGGTAGCCAACTATACACATTTTTCTCCCCTTTACATTATTTTTACACAACAAGATATTCTGGAGAACACTCAAAATAGAATATAGAGCTATTGTTCATTACTTGTTTTTTGTTTTCATTTGTTCCCTCCCTCTGACACCTCCTCAGTGGTGCCTATGCATATTACAAAAACTTTGGAGCCCTGCCCACCTCTACTGTTGCATTACTTTACCTTTCCCAAAAGTAAAGAGAGCTAAGGGGCCAGGGCCCTGCCATCCCAGCTGCAGAAAGTATGTCAGGCACTGACCTTTGATAACACAAACTCTGTCCACAGAAAACCAAGGGTACTTAGATAGGGTCTGGAGTCATGGAAACTACTTAGATTTGGGGATCAATCAGATGTGTACCTTGTACTCCTACTGTTTATTTATTCAATCTCCGACTGATGGCCACTTGGGTTGTTTTAGTCTATTACTATTTCAAATATTCCCATAATGAATGCCTAGATCATATGAATTTTCATATTTTTTCCTGTGTACTTTTGGGATCAATATCTGGAAGTAGATTGCTGGGTTAAAGGGTAAATGAATATATAATTTTGCTAATTATAAACATATAAGATGTCTTAGGCTGTGTTCTCTAGAGGAGCAAACCAGTGAAGCATACATATATATATATATATATATAGAGAGAGAGAGAGAGAGACATTTATCTCAAAGAAATGGCTCATGCAGTTGTGGAAGCTGGTGAGTCCCAAATCTGTGGATCAGGTGTCAGGCTGGAGGCTTCTCCTAACTCATGTTGTTGCAGGGGCTGATGAACCTGAAATTGGCAGGTCAGGCAGAAGGCTATAGGCTCACGGGGTGGCAAGAGTTGGTGAATCCCAAGATCTGAAGGTCAGGCAACAGGCTGCTGGCTTACATCCCAAGAACCAGAGATCAGAGGATGATGAGTCAGGTGTAGAATCCAGAGAAAGCTGTGCAGTAATATCTGTATATATTGGATGCAGACCACACACCACAGGAAACTCTCTGGCTTTCAACTGATTGACTTTCAACTGATTGGCTGATCACATAAGAACACAAAACGGAAGATGATTACATAATATCTGTCAAACCACTGAGAATCATGGCAGAGCCAAGTTGGCACATAACCTTAACCATCACAGTCCACCCCTTGTCAGCTTGGCAACTGTAAACCATACATACAACTTGGAAACTCCTTAAACCATACATAATCTCTAAATAATGACAATTATAAAGTCATACTTGCATCTGACACGATACAAGTAATATGTGTACAACAGAAAAATGCACTAGCCTTGTTTACATCTTATATTTTATAATAAATAATGGAATAAGGGAGGGAAGAAAACAAAGATATTTTATATACATATATATATGCATATACACACACAACAAAACACAGAAGAAATACTGAAAACAATTACAGTCCTCATTTCTGCAACTGGTCAAGTTGTTGTAAGTGGTACTTAGAACTACCTTCTTCCACTGCCCGTTCTGTATTTCCTTTGCCCTCAGCAAGCACCTCAGCTGGTTGTGGTTCTTTGCCTGGTGGGGTGATACAAACCTTCATTCCTGAATGGTTTGGGCCATTAGCAGTCATGTCAAAATTGGGTTACTGTTGTTTTCCATTAACTTTAATCACAGAGCATGATAGTACTAAGTGATGTCCTAAGGGATCTCCTGTATTCCAGACGTACTATTCTCTACCTCCATTACGTAGTATCAATCCAATTTTCTCTTGGTAATCAGGATCAATCACACCAGCCAATACAGTAACTCCTTTCTTTGCCCGTTGATCCAGAGTCACGAGGAGCCCAAAGTGGCCCAGTGACATTCTTAACTTCCAGTTCAATGGAATCAGTGTTATGTCTCCTGGTGGGAGCATTCCTTCCTTTGGAAATAAGACCTCTAGACCCGCAAAGCATAGGGTCGTGGGGACAGGAAGCAAAATTTTGCAAGTGGGTCATTACCAGTAATATTGAGTTGTGCCACTCCCATTTCTACCCCTTGATTCTTGTCTATGGGAGAAAAAGCACCACATATTGGACCCCAGTTTAGAACATATAAAGACTCCAGGAAAACATTACCCCAACCCTGCAAGGTATTGCCACCTAGCTGGCACCTTAATTGTGTCTTTAGAAGGTTATTCCATTATTCTTATAAGCCAGCTGCTTCAGGATGATGGGGAACATGGTAAGACCAATGAATTCCATGAACATAAGCCCACTGTCACACTTTATTTGCTGTGAAGTGAGTCCCTTGATCTGAGGCAGTGCAGTGTGGGATATAATGATGGTGGATAATACATTCTGTAAGTTCAAGGATGGTAGTTTTAGCAGAAACATTGTATGCAGGGAAGACAAATACATATCCAGAGTAACTGTTTATCCCAGTGAGAACAAAACACTGCCCTTTCCATAATGGAAGCAGTCCAATGTAATCAATGTGCCACCAAGTTGTTGGCTGATTGCCCCAAGGAATGGTTCCATAACAGGCACTAAGAGTTGATCTCTGCTGCTGACAGATTGGGCACTCAGCAGTGGCTGCAGACAAGTTGGCCTTGGTAAGTATAAGTCCATGTTGCAGAGCCCATGCATAACCCCATCCTTGCCACCATGGCCAACTTTGTTCATGAGCTGATTGGGCACTGAAAGAAATGGTTGGTTTCCAGAGAACATGTCATCCTATCCATTTGATCATTAAAATCCTTCTTTGTGAATGTCACCCTTTAGTGAGCATTCACATGATACATAAATATCTTCACTTCTTTGGTCCACTGGGAGAGGTTTATCCATATACCTCTTCCCCATACCTCCTTGTCACCAATTTTCCATTCCTGTTCCTTCCAAGTCCCCGACCATCCAGCCAAACCATTGGCCACAGTCAATGAATCAGTAAAAAACCTCACAGCTGGCCATTTCTCCATCTACACAAAGTGAAGAACTAGGAGCACTGCTCAAAGTTCTGCCCATTGGGAGGATTATCCTTCACCATTGCCCTTCATGGAGGTCCCAGAAAGGGGTTGCAATGCTACCACTGTCGACTTTTGAGAGGTGCTTGCTTGTCACGCAGAACTATCTATAAATGAGGCACAACTTTTCTCTTCCTCAGTCAACTGATCATAAGGAACACCACATGAGACCAAAGGAGCAGACTAGGAGAGGGAAAGTAATGTGACAGGAGTGGAGACCATGGGCAT
Source organism: Trichechus manatus latirostris (assembly GCF_000243295.1). Taxonomy (NCBI): domain Eukaryota; kingdom Metazoa; phylum Chordata; class Mammalia; order Sirenia; family Trichechidae; genus Trichechus; species Trichechus manatus. Next base: position 400,411 of record NW_004444321.1, read on the forward strand.
TATAGTCACTTCCTCACGTAACTTCCTTGCTGGTCCTGCTCAAGCCCAGTCTCATATAAATCACCTCCACTTAATGAGGAAACTGCTGTGCACATCCAAATTTATGACTTTGTGGGTCAGACAATGCCAAGTTCATGATGGGCAGCTAAGTCTGCATGGTGACTTGGTGGCCCATGGTTAAGTGTTCAGTCTCTACTAAGGCCCAGTAGTAACAAGCTGTCTTAGGCTGGATTCTCTAGAGAAGCAAAACCAGTAAAGCCTATAAATATATATATATATATAGAGAGAGAGAGAGAGATTTATATCAAGGAAACAGCTCACGTGACTGTAGAGGCTAGAATGTCCCAAGTCTGTGGGTCAGGGTAGAGGTCTCTCCCAAGAAGCTGGCAAGCCCGAGATCGGCAGGTCAGAGAGCAGGGCTCTGCTCACAGGCTGTGAAGATTGACGAATCCCAAGTTTGGCAGATAAGCTGACAGCTCAAGTCCCAGGAACCGGAGATGAGACGACAGGTGGCAGCCGCAGACTCCAGAGTGAGCAAAAGGCCAGAACATCTGCTTATATTCAGATGCAGGCCACACCCCCAAGGAAACTCCCTTTCATCTGATTGGCTACTCAGTATATTCAATCATGCGAGTGATCACATTGAAACACTGACAATCACGGCCCAGCCAAGTTGACACATAATCTTAACCATCACACAAGCCCAAAGCTGTTTCTCAAAAGAAGAGTTATCTGCAGAGGATGGCAGGACTTTGCTCCAAAATCCTAAGGGTCTGCACTGTGATTCATCAATAGGGTCTGCCAAAGACTCCAAACAGCATCTCTGCCTGACACTTCAAATACCATTGGATCAGCTGGATCATATTGCCCAGTGGGCAGAGCAGCTTGTACGGCAGCCTAAACCTGTTGCAGAGCCTTCTCTTGCTCTCAGCCCAACTCAAAATTATCAGGTTTTCAAGTCACTTGATAAATAGGCTGGAGTAGCATACCCAAATGAGGGATATGTTGCCTCCAAAATCCAAAGAGACCTATTAGGCATTGTGCTTCCTTTTTTGTTGTAGAATGGGCTAGATGCACAACTTCTTCTTTACTTTAAAATGAATATCTTGACATGCCCCACATGATGGGACCCATAGAAATATTACTGAGGTTGAAGTCACCTGAATTTGGTTGGGTTAATTTCCCACCCTCTAGCATACAAATGTCTTACCAGTAAGTCTAGTCATTAATACTTCTTCCTTACTAGGTCCAACGAGCATTATGTCATCAGTATAGTAGACCAAGGTGACGTCTTGTGGAAGGGAAAGGTGATCAAGGTCCCTGCAGACTTTATTATGACATAGGACTGGAGAGTTGATATCCCCTGATGTAGTACAGTCCTGGCCTTGCAAGCTGAAGACAAACTGCTTCTGGTGGTCCTTCAAAACAGGTATGGAGAGGAAGGAGAGTCAATATGGCTCCCTATACAGACACACCAAGCCATTCTTCTGCAACAAAGACCCAAAAAAACTAAGTAAAACAGATACAGATGTTAATCCTTGAACCTAAGCATCAATTGAATGGATAAAGAACTAGATCAAACACCAAATGGAAGAAGAAATTGAAGGAAAACAGAGAATGAGGAGAGATACAGACTGAAGGTCCTTGTCAGCTAACATGGCACACCATCACAGTGTTGCAGTACAGCCAGCAATGACATGGACAGGGAACACAGGAAGGCAACTTCGCAGAGCTCCCAACAGGAGACAGAGTACCTGGTAACCAGAGAAACATGCTTTTCCCACCTCTCACCCTTCTGCCCCATATGCAACCTCACCTCTTCCTGACAGGGCATGTCAAGCTGCTCAGCTAGAGAGCTACTGGCTCTCCAATAAATTCAATTAAAAGAATGGACAAAGGGTATGAACAAACACTTCACCAGAGAAGATATTCATGGGGCTAACAGACACATGATGAAATGCTGGAGATCATTAGCCATTAGAGAAATACAGATCAAAACTGCTATGAAATACCATCTCACACAGACATTAATCCAAAAAACAAAAAATAACAAATGTTGGAGAGGTTGCAGGGAGACTGGAACTCTTATGCTCTGCTGGTAGAAAAGTAAACTGGTACAACCACTTTGGAAAACAATATAAACCGAAATACCAAACCCATTGTTGTCAAGTCGATTCCGTCTCATAGCGACCCTATAGGACAGACTAGAACCGCCCCATAGGGTTTCCAAGGAGCAGCTGGTGGTTTCAAACAGCCAATCTTTTGGTTAGCAGCCGTAGCTCTTAAGCACTGTGCCACCAGGGCTCTGGAAAATGATATGGCATCTCCTTTAAAAGCTAGAAATAGAAATACCATATGATCCAGAAATCCCACTCTTAGGAATGTCTTAGAGAAATAAGAGTCATCACATGAATATACATATGCACACCTATGTTCATTGAAGCATTATTCACAATAGGAGAAAGATGGAGACAGCTTAAGGGCCCATCAACGGATGAATGGATAAAAAAATTATGGTACATACACACAATGGAATACTACCCAATGATAAAGAGCAATGATGAATTGGCGAAACATCTCACAACATGGATAAGTCTGGAGAGCATTATGCTGAGTGAAATAAGTCACTCACAAAAGGACAAATATTGTATGAGACCACTATTATAAAAACTCCATAAAACATTTACAAGGAGAAAAACAAAACAAAACAAAAAACTATCTTTGATGGTTACAAACAAGGAGAGGAGTGGGCAGGGGAAATCACCTACTAGGTAGTAAACAAGTTAACTTAGGTGAAGGGAAAGGCAGCACAATTTGACCAAGACAAAGTCATAGAAGCTTCCTAGACACATCCAAACACCTTGAAGGACCGAGTTACTGGGCTGAGGGCTGGGGATCATGGTCTCACGGACATCTAGGTAACTGGTATAACATAGTTCATAAAGAAAATGTTCTACGTCCTACTTTGGTAAATAGTATCTGGGGTCTTAAAAGCTTTTGAGCAGCCATCTAAGATGTATTTATTAGTCCCATCACATTTGGAGCAAAGAAGGATGATGAAAACAAAAGACACAAGGAAAATATTACTCCAAAAGACTAATGGACCACATGAACCATAGTCTCCGCCAGCCTCAGCCCAGAAGGACTAGATGATACCCGGCAACCATCAACAACTTCTCCGACAGGTATCACAATTGAGGATCCTAGACAGAGCAGGAGTAAAATGTAGAAAAAAAAATTGAAATTCACAAAAGAAGACCAGAGTTACTAGTCTGACAGAGACTGGAGGAACCCCTGAGACTATGAGCCCCAGACACCCTGCTCACAACTGAAGCCACTCCCAAAATTCACCTTTTAGCCAAAGATTTGACAGACCTATAAAATAAACAATAACACATGTGATGAACATGCTTCTTGGTTCTACCAAGTATATGAGACCAAATGTGCAGCACCTGCCCAAAAGCAAAGAGGAGAAGGAAGGAACGGGCAGGAAAACTGGATGGATGAATGGAAACGGAGAATTCAGGGTGGAAAGGGGAAGGAGGAGAGTGCTGATACTTTGCAAGTATTACAAACAATGTCACAAAACAACTTTGTGAATAAATTTTTGAATGAAAAGATAATACGTGCTGTAAACTTTCACCTAAACCAAAAAACACGAACCCACTGCCATAAAGTATATTCCAACTCATAGCAACCCTATAGGCCAGAGTATAACTGCCCCATATGGTTTCCAAGGCTATAAATCTTTAGGGAAGCAGACTGCCACCTCTTTCTCCCGTGGAGTGGCTGGTGAGTTCGAACTGCCGACATTTTGGTTAACAGCTGAGGGCTTTAACCTGCACCACCAGGGCTCCTATTCACCTAAAACACAATAAAATTTAAAAACAAGAACAGGTATGGAGAAAAAGGCATTAGCCCACTCAATAGCTGCATACCAGGTACCAGGAGATGTATTAATTTGCTCGTGCAATGAAACCACATCTGGAACAGCAGCTACAATTGGAGTCACCATCTGGTTAACTTTACAATAATCCGTTGTCATTCTCCAAGATCTATCCACTTTTTTGCACAGGCCAAATAGGCGAGTTGAATGGGGATGTGGTGGGAATCATCACTTCTGCATCCTTCAACTCCTTAATGGTTATCCTAATTTATACAATCCTTCCAGGAATGTGGTATTGCTTTTGGTTTACTATTTTCCTAGTTGGGGCAGTTCTAATGGCTCCCACTTGGCCTTTCCTATCATAATAGCCCTTACTCCACATGTCAGGGATCCACTGTGGGGGTCTTGCAAGTTGCCGAGTAAGTCTATTCCAATTACGTATTCGGGAACTGAGGACCCACTGGACATACTGTGAGACGGACCTAAGCTAAGAGTCTATTAATAACATGATCTCCATATGCCCCTACTCTGACTGGTGAGCCACAGTTACATTTTGGGTCTCCTGGCATTAGTGTCAGTTCAGAACCAGTGTCCAGTAATCCTCAGAAAGTCTGAATAGTTCCTTTTCCCCAAAGAACAGTCACTATTGTGAAAAAATTGTAGATCCTTTTGGGGAGGACTAGGAGAAAGATTAACAGTATAAATTTTTGGCAGTGTAGTGGAATCCTTCCTCAAGTGAACCAGGCCTTTCCTTCATTCAAGGGGTTGTGGGTCTGTAAACTGACTCAAGTCTGGGAACTGAATGAGAGGCCGTGATTTAGACTGCTATTCCTTTGACCCCAAATTCTTCCACTTGTGCAGATCAAGTAAATATTTAGAAGGTTTCCCATCTATTTCATTCCTAGGGACACCTGGACTAAGTCCACGTGAGTCAGACTATTCTGATGACTGCTTTGACTCCGCTGTCCATTATACTAACTATACCCACCTTGTCTTTGGTGATTAAATGCTGCCACTTGGCTCCTGCCCATCAGTCCCATTGTAGTTAGGTATCTTAATTCAGTTAGGGCAGTTCCAACAGTCAAATCTGACCTACATAAAATGGCAACCACAGCAGTCTTCAAAGATGCTGGAGCTCCCTTCACAAATTTGTTCCTCACTATTGAGGTAAAAGGTGTGTTCTCTGGGCACTCCAGTTGTGGGTCTTTCGGTCTAACCTGATAAATCCACTCTAACATGCCAATTTCCCTAATCCTCTGGATATCTTCTTCTACAGTATGCCAAGGCAGGTCTGGTACTTCAGCTTGACTTAGTGTAGGCCTCTGTCTAATCTATGCTTCAGTGACCCAACAGAATAAGCTATTAGATCCTTGCCTAACTTCCCAAGTTGAAACACTTAATGATGTATCTGTGCTTAGTGGGCCCTTGTCAATAAACTCAGACTGATCCAACTTTATGTTCCTTGCACCATTATATCACAAATTAATAACCATTCCCACATATATTACCCAGGTTTCTGTTTGTATGTATTAGAAAAATCAAGCAGTTCTTTAGGAGTGTAGTGTACCTCCTCCTGGATCACACTTTGTACTTCACATTCTGGGGCTTGCCGGGACTTAAGTCTAGTTCTAGGTCTAGAAGCAAAAATGAGTAGTGGGTATGTGTTTGAGAACATTCAGCAATGTCTTATAAGACATCTGCCTCAGGTGATGACCCAGGAAATGACTCAGAAGCCTCCCCAGGTGATATCTCAGACAAAGGTTCTTCAGAGAAAGCTGAGTTAATCCAATTAGACGAGGATGAAGGGGTTAATGGCTTTGTTGGCAGGATCGATTCAACATAATTTAGGAGCTCAGTGTCCCCAGTTTCCTGATTATCTGCCCATGTGTCCCCATCCCAAGTTTCAGGATCCCATTTCTTCCCAACCAATGCCCTCACTTTAACTTCAAACACCACTGGAGGTTGGGAATTCAATTGGTGCTGTAATTCAGTCACTTTTTGGATAAGACTCTGGGTTTGGTCTTCTACAATATCACTTCTGTTGCTATAGGAAATGAGGCTTTCTTTCAGGGCACAAGTGATAACTATCAGGTATTTTATGTGGCATTTGATCTGTGACTCTGAAGCCTTGAGGTCATTCCTTTCTTTTACCACTTTGTCTAGTGAAAGCAGGACAAACCAACCAGCTGCTCTATATTTCTCATTCTGACAAAATTGTAGAAAAGTATCAAATATGAAATCAACCAGAGCCTTGTTTCTCACAAATATTTGATCCCTTGGTGGTTATGTTTTGCTTATTTCTATTACCACCTCACACCATGGGTTAGCAGTGCCCTCTTTACTATTGGAGGCAGAGACATCAGTGCTTTTAAGTCTAGCCAGACATGAAAACCAATTCAGAAAACTCATCCTAATGATTTTGTTTCTCTAGAACCACTCAGGGTACCACATGTCTTAGAGGAGCAAACCAGTGAAGTGTAAAGTCTCACACAGTTGTGGAGGATTTCAAGTCCCAAATCTATGAATCAGGCATCAGGCTGGAGGTTTTTCCTGACTCACATGGTTGCAGGGACTTATGAAACCAAAATTGACAGGTCAGGTGAAAGACTTTTGGCTTATGTAGTGGTGGGAGCTGGCGAATCCCAAGATCTTCAGGTCAAGTGACAGGCTGCTGGATCACATCCCAAGAACTGGAGGTGAAATAATGATGAGTCGGACGGAGGATCCAGAGAGAGCTCTGCTAGAACATCCATAAATATCAGATTCAAGCCACACATCCAAGGAAACTGACTGATTTTCAACTGATTGGCTGCTCACATTAAAGAACAAAATGGAAGATGATTACATATCTGCCAAACACTGAGAATTATGGCCTAACCAAGTTGACACATTACTTTAACTATCACATATGTCTATAGGGTGTATTAATCTGCATCCTCTCCAGTGATATATGAGAATGCTTGATTTCTCCAAAGCTATGATAACATAATTTGTTGTCAAACATTTCTTTTGTTGCCAATCTAATAAGTGAGAAATGGTATCTCACTGTAAATTCAATTTTCATTCCGTTTATTGTGTGTGGATATGAGCATATTTTCAAACAATTATGGGCCATTTAATATTCTATAAATTTTTTTTCATATTCTTAACCAACTTGCCATCAGAGATACTCTCATTTTCTTTATTTTTTAGAAGTTATATTTTAGAAATATTAAATATTTGTGATATAAATTTCAAATACTTTTCCAAGTTTTTTATTTTATTTTACTTTGTTTTTTGTTTCGTAGTGTTGCAAAAATTCATATCTTTGTGTAACTATTTTCATCTATCTTTTCACTTTTTGTTTCTAGATCTTAATAGTTAAGAAAGTTGTCTACAGTCCCACATTATAGAAAAATTCATCCATACACTCTTCTATTACTTTTTTGAACTTTCATTTTGAAATAATTATAGATTCATAGAAAGTCACAAAAATAGTACAGAGGGGCCCCATGTACCCTTCACCTAGTTTCCCCAGATAGTAACACCTTACATAATTACAGTACAATATCCAAAGAAGAACGTTATCATTGGTACAATCCACACTATATTCAGATTCCATCAGTTTTATATACACTCATGGTGTGTGTCTGTATATAGATTAGTGCAATTTAAACTCCTGTATGGATTGGTTAATCTCCTCCATAATCAAGATACACAATTGTTCCATCACCATAAATCGTTTGGTCATACTAAACTTTTATAGTCACATCTTCTCCAAGATTTATCCTTAAGCCCTGGCAACTACTAATACATTCTTCATCTCTAGAATATTTCAAGAATGTCACATAAATGAAAGGCTACAGTATGTAACCTTTTGTGATTGACCTTTCTCACTGAGCATAATGTTCTTGAGATCCATTCAAGCTGTGTTTACCAGTAGTTTGTTCCTTGTTATTGCTGAGTAGTATTTCATTGTATGGAAGTACCAGTTTGTTTAACCATACATCCATGGAAGGACACTTAGGTTGCTGCAAATACTTGGCTATTAAAAATTAAACTGCTGTGAACATTCATTTACAGAGTTTTTGTGTGGACATAAGTTTTCATTTTTCTAGGTAAATTCCTACAAGTGTAATTGTGGGGTCGTAGACCAATGCTTAGTTGTTTTGTTTTGTTTTGTTTTGTTTTTTTTACCAAGAAACTGAATTAGTTTTCTATTCCTACTGTAATAAATTACCACAAACCTAGTGACTTAAAACAACTCAAATTTTTGTCTTACAGTTCTGAGGTCAGATGTGTGAAATGGGTCTCATTTGGCTAAAATCAGATGTGGGAAGTTCTGTGTTCCTCTCTGGAAGCTGTAGCAATAACTCTGTTTCCTTGCCTTTTTCCAGCTTGTAGAGGCTGCCCACATTCCTTGGCTTGTAGTTCCTTCCTCCATCCTCAATGCCAGAAATGTCATATCTCGTCAAACTTCGTGTGTCCTCAATATCTCTCTGACCACAGCCAGCTGGGAAAGATTCTGTGCTTTAGAATTCATGTTATTATATTGGGTCCACTCAGATTATCCAGGATAATTTCCCTAACTCGTGGTTCTTATCTTAAATCTTAATTATACCTATATCTCCTTTTTGCTATGCAAGGTAACACATTCACAGGTTTGGGGGTCAGGGTGTGGAAATCTTTGGGGACTATTATTCTGCCTACAGAAACAGTCAAACTATTTTCCAGGGTGGCTATGCCGTTTTATATTTCCACAAATAATGTACGAGAGATCCAGGTTCCACACATCCTTGCCAGCATTTGGTATTGTGACTGCATATTTTTTTTAGTTGTTGTTATAGTAGATGTGTAGAGATTTCTCATGATTTTGATTTGCATTTCTTTAATGTTCAACTTTTAATAAAGTTGAGTATCTTTTCATAGCATATTCTATCCATATATCCTCTTCAGTGAAACATCTGTTCATGCCTTTTAGCCCATTTTCTAACTGGGTTATTATTATTTTACTGTTCAGTTTTGTGAGTTCTTTATATATTCCATGTATGAGTCCTTTTTCAGATATGTGGTTTGCAAATACTTTATCATCATCTGTAACTTTTCATTTTATCCACTTAACAGGGCCTTTCTTTGCAGAGCAAAAGTTTTTAATATTGGTGGAATCCATTTTATCAGTTTTATTTTAAGGATCATACTTTTGTTATCACGTCTAAGACATCTTCACATAGCCATACATCTGAAGATTTTATCCTATGTAGTCTTCTAATTTTTTTTTTAAATTTTACATTTTATATTTAAGCCTGTGATCAATTTTGAGTTAATTTTTGTGTCAGTTTCAGACTAAGGTTCAATTTTTTTTTTTTTTTTTTTTTGCCTCTGGAAGTCCACAGGCAATGTCCAATTGATCCATCACCATTTGTTGCAAGGACTATCCTTCCTCTATTTATTGCTGTTGGTCTTCTGTCAAAAATTATTTGGACGTACTTGTGTTGGATTTCTAACCTGTTCCATTGCATTCAAAAGGATCAATAAGTGAGCTCTAGTCTTATCAGACATATAAACATACTCTAAGATTTCAATAATTACAACAGTGAGGTATTGACAGATGTACCAATGAAATTTCATAGAAAATATACAAATAAACCTAACTGCATATGGAGAAATAATATATGATACAACAAACTTCTCAAATCATAGATAAATGATGGACATTTAAATTAATGGTTGAGAGATAACTGGAAAAATATAAAATGATGTTGTTTTTTGCAACAAACACCAAGTTTTCAACTGGTTCTCAAAATTTAAGTCAAATCAGACTTCCGGGCAACATGGTGCTCTAGGCAGAAGCATCACGCGGTCCCACAGCTAAGATCTCAAAACTAAGCCAAACAGAGAAAACAGCATCCTGAAATCCTAAGCATCAAATGAAGAGATAAAGAACTCAGCCAAGCACCAAATGGAATAAGAAACTGACAGAGAACAGAGAGTGAGGAGAGATACATGCAGAGGTCCCCTGTCAGCTAACGCAGCATGGATCTGCCATCTCGGACTCCTATCAGAGACCAGCGAACAAGGAGTACGAGAAAGCAGCTTCACAGAGCTTCCAGCAGGAGACAGAACAACCAGTAACCAGAAATATATGCTTTCCCATTCCCCACGCTTCTTAACCCCCACTCTGCCTCCTCTGCTTCCTGTGGCCTCAGTCACTTGGCCGGAAATCAGTTGCTGCTTTGAATTCCACACATCCGCACTAGCCGACTCCCTGAGTGCCATTTGTCTGCTGCTGGTGTTGCTTTTATCCAATTCTTTTGATTTCTTCTTACCTCTCACCACCTCCGCCTCCTTTCTCTCAAATACCTGGCTCCATGCGCAATCGTTGCTTCTTCCTGAAACGCTGTGAACCTCCGCTCAAATGTGAAACTGCTTCCCAGTCCGTGCTGCCACGCTGGTGGGATCTCAAGGCTTTTTTGTTTGTTTGTTTTGAATTGTTTGCTTGTTTTCTTTTCTTTTCTCGAATTGGGAACCTGTTCTAGCCAGGCAGTGCTGCATGGCTTGGGATCTACCCCCTCAGCTTGTGCAGATGCGCAGAGGGTTCCCTGAGCGCATTTCTTTTCTCATAGTTTTTTTTTTGTTTGTTTTTTGGGTTTTTTTTTTCTTGTTCTTTTTTTAAAATTTGTTTTGTTTTCTTGTCCTTCTTTTTCCCTTTTTGTCTTTCTTCATTACTCAGTTTCTCATCTCTCTATACATTCCTTCTATTCCTGTCCCCTGAATACCTGGCACTTAGTGACACTTCTATGCCTTCTAGCCAGGCAGTACTTCAACGCCTGGAAGCAATGTCCCCAGACCTCATAGCTGCACCAGTGGGAACACTGAGAGGTATTCTTTTCTTTAATCTTTCTAATTTTTATTTATTTATTTTTCTTCTTCTCCTTTCTGTTTTTCTCCATTTCATAGTCTCTCATTTCTCCACTCCAAAGCAAAGATCCCCAAACACTCTTTTCTGTTTGTTTGTATGTTTTTGGCTCCTGTTCCTCTCCCTCTCTCTCTTCTGTTCAATACCCATCTTAGCTCCACAGATCACAATCTCCCCCCTCAATCCTGCCTACCTGCACTGTGTGCTTAACATCACACCACCAAGCAGCACAGGCACGGCCTACCAGAACCTGCCCTGCACTGATTACTGGCCCACCCTGGTGGCCATAGTAAGTGCCACAAACAACCCATCCCAGCAACTTCTCTTCAGCTTGACCTGCTCTGCTGTGCCATAGGTGAGCAACTGACCCTACCAATTGGAGAAAGAGGTGAAAAGTATCATGCCCACAGATGAGCAAACAACAAAGAACACACAGCCCGTGTGCTTAGACATACCCAAATAACACAAAAAAAGGACAAAACAAACAAATCTACAATGAATAAATGAGAAAAATAACTACTGAATGCCCCAAAGACAGCAGACAATTTCAAAACATTTACTAAAACAAGACAGGATGGTTTCAGTAGGCTTCCAAAATAAAACACCAGATGACTTTCCAGTAGGAGAAAAGGCACTAGAACTACCTGATAGGGAATTCAAGTCTCTGATACTCAGAATTATCCAAGAGTTGAAGCAAAAAGCAGAAAGAAATGGGGAAAAAATAGACAAATTCATGGAAAAGCAGACAAATTTATGGAAAATACAGACAAAAAAAATGGAAGAATTCAGGAAAATAATGTAGGAACAAAATGCAAAAATAAGTTCACAACTAGAAATCATAAAAAAACAACAATTAGAAATCCAAAAGATAAACAACAAGATTTCAGAAATGGACAGAGTCATAGAAGGGCTGAGGATCAGATTTGAAACAGTGTTAGACAGGATCATAGAAATTGAAGGAAAACACTTGCATACAACTCTGTTTGTGGAAAACTCAGAAAAAAGAATGAAGAAAAATTAAGAGACCCTGACAATTATGTGGGATACAAGCAAAAGAAAAAATTTGTGAGTGATCAGAGTTCCAGAACAGGGGGAGAAAACAGAAAACACAGAGAAGAGGATTGAAGAACTGCTGACAGAAAACTTCCCCAATATCATGAAAGATGAAAAGCTGGCCATCCAAGAAGCTCAA
>NW_004444321.1:415638-419557 GCF_000243295.1 Trichechus manatus latirostris
AAGGCCTAGAAGGGAGTGTGTTGACATGTCTTGGGGTTGTTTACCAATGTCATGAAACAAAATGTGTACTGACTGTTTAATGAGAAAATATTTGTTCTGTAAACCTTCACCGAAAGTACAATAAAAAAAAAAAAAATTAAGCCAAATCATACAAGCCCTAGAAGAAAACATGGGTGAATTCCTCTATAACCTGGGAGTTAGTAAATCTTTTTAAGCTATTATTGAAAACCCAGAATCTGGAAATGAAGACTAAAGATAGATAAATTTTATTATATTAAAAAAATTACTTTGTAAGGAAAAAATCACTATGCAAAAGATCAAATTACATATTTGGAAAAATGGTTAGTAATAAAAAAAAAATTCTAGATTTTCCTAGGATAGAGCATCTAAAAATAGATAAGCTCCAGCAACCGTATAGAAACAAAGTCTAAAGAAATACAGTTCACATAAAAAGAAATGTAAACAATTTGTAATCATAAGAAAAGATATTCAAGCTTGTTTATATAGTAAAAGAAACTTAAGTTAAAAGTATGAGACATTATTTCTCACCCATTGTCATGGACTGAATTATGCCCTCCCAGAAAATGTGCGTATCAATTTGGCTGGACCATGATTGCCAGTATTATGTGGTTCTCCTCCATTTTGTGATTGTAATTTTATGTTAAAGAGGATTAGGGTGGGATTGTAACACCCTTACTAAGGTCACATCCCTGATTCAATGAAATGGGAGTTTCTGTGGGGTGTGGCCTACACCACCTTTTACCTTACAAGAGATAAAGGAAAGGGAAACAGGCAGAGAATGGGTACATCATACCACCAAGAAAGAAGTGCCAGGAGCAGAGCGTGTCCTCTGGACCTAGGGTCCCTGCGTGGAGAAGTTCCTAGTCCAGGGGAAGATTGATAAGAAGGCTGACAGAGAGAGCTGAGGCCCTAAATTTGGTCTTGTAGCCTACTAGACTGTGAGAGAATAAATTTCTCTTTGTTAAAAGCCATCCACCTGTGGTATTTCTGTTAAAGCAACACTAGATGACTAAGACACCTATCATAATGGTTAAAACTCGAAAGTTTGTCAATTTGCATTATGATGAAGTTGTGCAGAAGCATACTCTCCTATGTTGCTGGAGGGAAGGCAAACGGATAGAATCTTTTTGAAGAGGAATTTAGCAATATCTAGAAAAATTAAGTATGCATATTGACCCTGTAACACAGCAATTCCACTTCTAAAAATCTCTCCTGAAGCTACACAGTACAGTGATTACAAATATCTCAAAATATAATCTAGCTTGTTACAACATTTAAACTTTTGTAGTTGTAAGACTCACCATTTGACCTTGTTGAACGTCTAAATAAAAAAAAGACTCTCATGTGACAAATTAGCTTTTTAAAAATATTTTGATACCTTGCTTTTATGTCATTGGAAATTGAAAATGAAATAAATATCACTTCTAGGGGTCATAGATACTGTACATCTTTACACTCCATCCTTCACAAAAACACACATTTTAAAAATTCCTAGATTGCACATGTGAATGTATCATCATAGGGAAGGAGAAGACATAGTATTTGCCAACACCCTGAGCTAAATATCAAAGAAAAGTACTGGAGGGAGGTGGAGCCAAGATGGCGGTATAGTAAGACACTTCCTATATCCCTCTTACAACAAATACCTGGAAAAACAAGTGATTTGATTATATATGAATATCTAGGAGCCCTGAAAAGAAAAGTTGAGGAGTCAGACTGAGTGGTGGGAGGAGAGGGACATGGTTTGGAAGAAGCCAGCAGCATCAGAGTGGCAGTGGTGGGACGGCAACTCTTCAGCTGCGCTGGCAACTTCCCGGCCTTGCCGGGTCGGCAGTGAAGCAGGCAAACAACTGTGTGCACACTCGGAAAGCAGTTTCCACATCAAGAGAGATCTGGCAGCAAAGATTCTGCTTGGACATGCTGAACCAGTGAAAAGCAGTTCCCAAGAGGCTAAGATAAGTACATGCATGCATCCTTTCGCGGGGATTAAAAAAAAAAAAAAGCCCATTTGGGAAAAACATCTTTCCCTCTTACCTCCTCCCTCTGCGTTCTGCACCAGGAGTCCGCTGGGCCAGAAGTAGATCCCAAAAGCACCCTGACCCATTCTCCTGGCCTTGGAGAGGGAATAAATAAGCTACTGGCTCCCCTAAGCCAGGACCAAAGGGTTGGCACAGCTTCTTTGCTAGGCACAGGTATCAGGGGTCTGAAGACTCTGAGTGCTTTACACCCCTGTATAGACTTGTGGGGACCCATCTCAACAGAATTAGCCCTCACTACCACAGTACAACAGGGCAAACCTCTGAAGTTTAACTTCAACTGCTTCAGCTGTGAACTGGCAGATTTGTGACTCTTGAAACAGCCCTGCCCCTTAAGTAGGCACTTTTATCAATCTGTAGCAGGGGCTTGAGGACTGGTAATATCACCTAAAGTGCCTAGTCACCTGTTACAGGAGTCCAAGAAAAAGTGGTGCCCTCAAGTCTTTACAGCCAACAGAGTGGGGTGCTCATAGTCTGGCAGCAAAATTCACCTTCCTACTCACCCTAGAGAATAGGGACACGCTTTCCTTTCAGACTCTCAGGGGCAGCCTTCATCCCCCTGCTTGGCTGAATGCGTGAACCCCTACCACAGCCAGAGTCCAGTGCCTGCACCAATCACCCATTCCTCTCTAGGACTGGGGGTGAAAGCCTGCATCACACACTTGGTGACCGACTGTCTTAACACCCGAGCTGAACCCATACAGGAAAATTTAACAGACTCCTGTGTGCACGTATGTAGTTACAGAACTAACTGCCTGGTGACAGGACGTTAGAGATCCAAAGGTGTCAAAAATCAAACTAGTGCACACCAGCAGCCTATCTGGGCATATCAAAACAAAACAAAATAAGAAGCTAGGTCTCAATAAACAAATACAAACTAAAATTATAATAAATTATTGGTGGCTCGGAGACAACTGTCAATATCAAGTCACATAAAGAAGCAGTCCACGATGGTTTAAGCAAACTCCCAAAACAAAGAATCAATAAATTCTATGGAGGAAGAGAACTTCTTGGAACTACCAAAGGCAGACTACAAAAGATTAATATACAGAACTCTTCTAGAAATAAGAAAGGAAATTTTACAGAATGCAGTAACAGCTAGGTAACACACAAAGTAGAAGCAGAACTGAAAAAGCTTATTCAAGAACATAGTGCCAACTTAATAGCCTGCAAGAATCCATAGAGAGACAGCAATCAGAAAGCCAGAAGATTAACAATAAAATTTCAGAATTAGACAACTCAATAAAAATCATAGAAGCAGAATTGAGGCAGGAGAAGTTAGAATTAGTGACACTGAAGATAAACCACTTGATGTCAACTTATTTGAGGAAAAATCAGATAAAAGAATTAAAAACAATGAAGAAACTCTAAGAGTCATGTGGGACTCTATCAAAAGAAATAACCTACAAGTGATTGGAGTACTAGAACGGGGGTGGGGGGATAACAGAAAATACAGAGAAAATTGTTGAAGATTTGTTGACAGAAAACTTCCCTAATATCATGAAAGATGAGAAGATATCTAACCAAGATGATCATCGTACCTCACATAAGGTAGATCCCGAAAGAAAGCCACCAAGACATATTATAATCAAACTTACCAAAACCAAAGATAAAGAGAAAATTTTAAGAGTGGCTAAGGATAAAAGAAAAGTCATCTACCAAGGAGAGTCAATTAGAATAAGTTCGGACGACTCAGCAGAAACATGCAGGCTAGAAGGCAATGGGATGACATATTGAAAGCCTTGAAGGAAAATAACTGTCAGCCAAGAGTTATATATCCAGCAAAACTGTCTCTCAAGTATGATGGCAAAATTAGGGCATTTCCAGGTAAAGAGAAGTTCAGGGAATTTGCAAAAACCAAA
>NW_004444322.1:0-936 GCF_000243295.1 Trichechus manatus latirostris
TTGCTCATTTTTTGTCTTCTTTTTGAGTTGTAATTTTTTTTATATAGATTAGAGACACGTCCTTTATCATATATAGGTGTTGCACATACTATCTCCCAGTTTATGGCTTCTATTTTCATTTTCTAAGCTGTGTTTTTGAAGAGAAAAACTTTCAAATTTTGATGAAATCCCTTTTATCATTATTTTATGATTTTATGATTTGTGCTTCTTCCTATCTAAGAAATCTTTGCCTACTCTAAATTGCAAAAGTTTTTTTTTCCCTAGAAGTTTCATAATTTTAGGTTTTATTTTGAGGTCCATGATCCATTTAGGTTTATTGTGTGTGTAGTGTGAAGTAAAGTTCATGGTTCATTTTTGTCCATATGTATATCTTGTTGCTTAGCACCATTGTTGCAAAGACTGTTTCCTCCCATTGAATTAAAATCAGTTGGCTATATGGGAGTGGATCTACCCTTGGACTCACAATTAGGTTCCACCGATCTATATACCTATCCTTATGCAATAACATACTGTCTTGATGAATGTATCATTATAGACAATCTTGAAAGCAAGTAATATGAGTTCTCTGATTTTGTTCTTTTTCAAAATTGTTTTAGCTAATCTGGCTCCTTTGCATTTCTATATAAAGTTTAGAACAGCCTATCAATTTCTAAGAAAAAAATCTGCAATTTTTATAGTGATTGCATGGAATCTATAGATATCCACTTGGTAGAACTGTCATCTTAACAATATTGAGATATTGAGTTTTGTAATCCATGAATACGGAATAATCTCTTCATTTATTTGGGTCTTCTTTAATTTCTCTTGGTATCGTTTTGTAGTTTTCATTATACAGGTCTTGTGTAAATTTTGTTAAATCTATCCATAAGTATTTCACTTTTAAATTCTATTTTATTGCTTTTAAATGCAACTTATCTTTATTTCTACTATATTGAA
>NW_004444322.1:2707-4064 GCF_000243295.1 Trichechus manatus latirostris
TAGCTTTGGAAGGTAGACTCAGTGTTGCTCTCTGCAGCAAAGAACAGGCATGCTTACTGCCCACCATAAGATAGTGTCTCCTTGGAGAAAAGGGAAGGCATGCTCACAGCCCATCATAAAAGATTCCAGTTCTCTAAGCTCAGGGTTCTTCTCCTATAACACAACCCATTTTATGTGCAAGTATCATCTGTCCTTATTAATGTGGCCTTGTGGGAATTAAGATTTTGGAAACTAGAGCAAAAACTGCTGATAGTCTGGATAACTGCAGTTGCTGTAACATTAGTTTGTCTGTGACTCTGAAGTTTTGTATTTTTTACCCATATCCATGAAACTGTAGCAGGCTAACTAGTTAGCTTACATTTAGAGTAAAATCTCAGATCCTTAATGGTTCTTTAGTTTTTGATAAGATGGGATGCTGAAAGAGACATGGCTTTTTGGAAAAGGAAGGATGAGGGCCTCATGGGCGTATTTGAAAAAAGTCCATGAGAATTAGCAGTAAACATGACCAAATTTTATGACCAACTAGGCAATAAATGGTTCTGTTAATGAGGATAACTTAGGTGGTTGTAGGCTAAGAACCAGGAAGTAGGTTTGAAGACATCTGCCCAGACAGTGCCCTGGTTATTGTTAACTGTCTTCCAGGTAGGGGAACATCCTCACCAATTTAATCATTTTCAGGTCTGCCCCATTGTAAGAACTAGCACTAAGATCCATCCTGCACGGGCAGAGAGTTCTACCCCTTTTCAGTTAGAGAGTTGCACACCTACACTGAACATAAAAGGAGGAAAATTCATGACCACTGTGGGAATCCCTGGGTGATGCAAATGGTTAATCTGGTCTGCTCCTAACTGAAAGGTAGGAGGTTCTAATCCACCCAGAGCTGCCTCAGAAGAAAGGCCTGGTGCTCTACTTCTGAAAAATCGGCCATCGAAAACCCTATGGTGCACAGTTTTACTCTGACACACATGGTGTCACCATGAGTTGGAGTCAACTCAATGACAACTGGTGGGCAGAAACCAGGTGAATCATTGGAAATTTACTGGTTAGCTTGGGAGATGAGGAGGTGCAGAACGTAGTTCTGGTTGAGGAAGAGTATCTACTGCTGGGCCATCTTGCAGCACAACCCCTCTTGCAGTCTATCATGCCAACCTTAGATATATTTGGAGACAATAGTAAAAAGTCTCAGAGTTTTTTGCATTGGTTTCTGGCTGCTCTAAGGGAATTTTGCTCCCCTCAGGGAAATTTCCCTGACATAGACAAACTCCTATGGGAAACTAAAGATGAAACTTTGACTAGCATTTGAGCTTTTACAATGGTGATGAAGGTGACTCAGTAGAGAATGAAAAACTAACCCAAA
>NW_004444322.1:5516-8999 GCF_000243295.1 Trichechus manatus latirostris
AGCCTTTAGTATGGATCACACCTCAACATAAACAAAAATCCTCACAACTGGATCAATAAGCAACATTGTGATAAATGGAGTAAAATACTGAAGTTGTCAAGGATTTCATTTTACTTGGATCCACAATCAACACCCATGCAAGCAGCAGTCAAGAAATCAAACAATGCATTGCATTGGGCAAATCTGCTGCAAAAGACCTCTTTAAAGTGTTAAAAAGTAAAGATGTCACTTTAAGGACTAAGGTGTGCCTCACACAAGCCATGGTGTTTTCAGTTGCCTCATATGCGTGTGAAAGCTTTACAATGAATAAGGAAGACCAAAGAAGAATTGATGCCTTTAAATTATGGCATTGGCGAAGAATATTGATATACCATGGACAGCCAGAAGAATGAACAAGTCTGTCTTGGAAGAAGTACAGAGTGCTCCTTGGAAGCGAGGGTGGTGAGACTTCGTCTCACATACTTTGGACATGTTATCAGGAGGGACAAGTTCCTGGAGAAGGACATGATGCTTGGTAATGTAGAGAGTCAATGAAAAACAGGAAGACCCTTGATGAGATGGAGTGACACAGTGGCTGCAACAATGGGCTCAAACATAGCAATGATTGTGAGGATGGTGCAGGACTGGTATTGTTTGTTCTGTTGTTCATAGGGTCGTATGAGTCAGAATCTATGCAACAACACCTAACAACAACATGATTTTTTCTACATAGAAAATTCCAAGGACTCTACAATCAAAAATACCACTTCCTTCATTCCCAAATGAAATACTTAGGTTTAAAATCAAACAATACATGTCCAGAATCTGTATGCTGAAAACTACAAAACACTGATGAAAGAAACCAATGAAGACCTAAATAAATGGATAGATATACCACGTTCATGGATTGGAACACAAAACATGGTAAACATTTTAATTATCCCGAAAATGATATAGATAGCTGCCATAAAGTTGACTCTGACTCATGATGACCTTATATACAACAGAACAAAACACTGCCTGGTTCTGTGTCATCTTCACAAAGGCTGGCATATTTGAGTCCATCATTTTGGCTATGGTGTCAGTCTATCTCACTGAGGGTCTCCCTCATTCTCGCTGACCCTCCATTTCACCAAACATGATGTCCTCCTTCAGCAATTCATCCCTCCTGATGACGTGAGTTGGACAATGTTCTGTTGTGATCCGTACCACAAGTTTTCATTGGTTAATTTTCAGAAGTAGGTTGCTGGGCCTTTCTTCCTAGACTGCTTAGTCTGGAAGCCCCACTGAAACCTGTCCATTATGCGCTATCCTGCTGGTTTTGAAGTACTGGTGACAGCTTCCAATATCACAGCAACACACAAATCACCACAGAATGACAAATCAACAGATGGGTGGTAGCCCCCAAATGATAACAAAGGTTTAATGCAATTCCTATCAAAATCTAAGCAGGACTTTGGAAAAATATAGATGATCTGATCCAAAATTTATATGAAAAAATGAAGGAACTAGAGTAGTTAAAACAGTTTTGAAAAAGAAGAAGAAAGTGGGCAGATTCACCACATAGCTATAGTAATCAAGACTGTGGCACTGGTGGAGGGATAGACACACAGATCAATGGAACAGAATAGAAAGTTTAGAAATACACCCACGCAAGTAGGCCAACTGATTTCTTACAAACGTGCAAAATTAATTCCATGGAGAAATTTTTTTCAACAAATAGTGTTAAAACAATTAGACATCCATAGACAAAAAACAAACAAAAACTTCAAACTAATCCTTATATGTTATAAAAAACAATAATTCAAAATTATCATAGACTAGGTAACTTTCACATTAAACTTAAAAACTGTGTGCATCCAAACACAAAAACAAAGCAAAAAATTTAAACACAGCATAAATAGCAATATCTTAGAATGCAAACAATTGATAAAGGATTTGTGTCCAGAATATATTACAAACCAAAACCATCAATAAGAAAAAAATTAGCCAATACGGCCACACCCAGTGTCAGCTAGGCAAGGTGAGTCTGCTGTTTCCTCCACCAGAGTAGTGTCAGTTGGGTTGAACTTCCACCCCTACTTAGCAGTAATGAGGTCGAACTAGGTGGGTTGAGGCAGTGCTTCTTAGCAATCAGCTTCCTGTCCTTGTGTTAGCAGGGACTAGTGGGAAACTGAACTTCCACCCCCACCCAGCAGAAACAAAATAGTGTTAGCACTCTGCTTTTTCTCCTCATTATCCCACTCCCATGTCAACAGGGCTGAAGAGAGTTGAGTTTCCACCCCCACCAACTGGAAAAAAGTTGGGGTATCAGTGCTCTGCTTTTGTGAGTGGAGTCAGTGAGGCCTAGCAGGAAGTTGAAAATCCACTTCCACATGGATCTTTGTGCTACATCTAAACAGGGTGAAAAAAGGAAGATGAAATAGGATCTAGAGTGTCACAAAATAACACCCAAAATGTCCAGGATAGAATAAAAAATCAGTCATCATATCAAGAACTAGGAAAATCTCAAACTGGATGAGAAAAGACAATGAAGAGACACAAACCCAAAGATGACACAGATGTTGGAACTATCTGACAAAAATTTTAAAACAACCATCATAAGTATGTTTCAGTGAACAATCATTAACACACTTGAAAAAAATGAAAAAAATAGTCTCAGCAAAGAAATAGAAGATACAAAGAAAATGGAATTTTTAAAACTGAAAAATACAATAACCAAAATAGAAGACAATGGATGTGCTCAAGGGCAAAATGGAGAGGACACAGGAAAGAATCAGGGAACTTGAAGACAGAACAGGAGAAATTGCCCAATATGAACAGAGAGAAAACGGACTGAAATAGATCCTCAGAAATCTAACATTGATATCATTGAAGACCCACAAGGAAAGGAGAGTCTGAAGAAATATTCAGAGAAATAAAGGCTGAAAACTCAAACTTGGCAAGACATAAATCTACAAATTCAAGAGGATGAGCAAATCCCAGACAAGATAAACCCAAACAAATTCATGCCAAGACACATCATATTCAAACTTCAGAAAACAAAATACAAAGAAAAAAATGTTAAAAAGCTAGAGAGAAACAATGCATTACCTATAGAAGAACAATTCAGAAGATTTTGAATTCAAAATCTCACCAGAAACTATGAAGGCCAGATGGAAGTGATACATTTTTCAAGTACTGAAAGAACTGCCAACCCAGAATTCTGTACCAAGGAATATATGTATGTATTATGTATGTATGTGTCTGTATAACTTGTCACAGATTTATCCTAAAATAATGGCTAAAGGAAGTTCTTCCAACAGAAAAGAGATGGTAAAGGAATGAAACTTGGAACATTAGGAATTAGGAAAGAATAGAAAGAGTAAAAATCTGAGTAAATTTTAGACTATTATTTTCTTGTTGAGTTTCCTAAATTGTTAAACAGCTGAAGCAAAAAATTCAACAGTCTCCTGTGGTTCTTAATGTATGTAGAAGAAATATTTAAGACAATTATACTATAAA
>NW_004444322.1:10339-11606 GCF_000243295.1 Trichechus manatus latirostris
GAAAGAAAAGACCAAAATGGATGTCAGAAGAGACTCTGAAACTTGCTCTTCAATGTCAAGTAGCTAAAGTCAAAGGAAGACATGTTGAAGTAACAGAACTGAATAGAAGATTTCAAAGGCTGCTCGAGGAAACAAAGTAAAGTATTATAATGACATGTGCAAAGATCTGGAGATAGAAAACCAAAAGGGAAGAACACAGTCAGCATTTCTCAAACTGAAAGAACTTAAGAAAAATTCAAGCCTCTAGTTGCAATAATGAAGGATTCTACAAGGAAGATACGAAACGATGCAGGAAGCATCAAAAGGATATGGAAGGAATACACAGAGTCACTGTACCAAAAAGAATTGGTCGGCATTCAACCATTTCAGGAGGTACTATATGATCAAGAACAAGTGGTACTGAAGGAAGAGGTCCAAGCTGCACTGAACGCTTTGGCAAAAAAAAAAGTTCCAGGAATTGACACAATGCCAATTGAGATGCTTCAGCAAATGGATGCAGCGCTGGAAGTGCTCACTCGCCTATGCCAAGAAACTTAGAAGATAGTTACCTCGTCAATCAACTGGAAGAGATCCATATTTGTACCCATTCCAAAGAAAGGTGATCCAATAGAATGCAGAAATCATACAGCAATATCATTAATATCACACACAAGTAAAATTTTGCTGAAGATCATTAAAAAGCGGTTGCAGCAGTACATGGACAGGGAACTGCCAGAAAGTCAAGCTGGATACAGAAGAGGATGTGAAACAAGTGATATCATTGCTGATGTCAGATGGATCTTAGCTGAAAGCAGAAAATACAAGATGTTTACCTGTGTTTTATTGACTATGCAAAGGCATTTGACTGTGTGGATCGTAACAAATTATGGATAACATTGTGAAGAATGGGAATTCCAGGACACTTAATTGTGCTCATGGAGAGCCTGTACTTAGACCAAGAGGCAGTTGTTCAAACAGAACAAAGGGATACTGCGTGGTTTAAAGTTAAGAAAGGTGTGTGTCAGCCTTGTATCCTTTCACCATACTTATTCAATCTGTATGCTGAGCAAATAATCCAAGATGCTGAACTATATGAAGAATGGGGCATCAGGATTGGAGGAAGACCCATTAACAACTTGTGATATGCATTTGACATAAATTTGCTTGCAGAAAGCCAAGAGGACTTGAAGCACTTACTGATGAAGATGAAAGACCACAGCCTTCAGTATGGATTACACCTCAACATAAAGAAAACAAAAATCCTCACAACTGGACCAGTAAGCAAAAT
>NW_004444322.1:12109-28586 GCF_000243295.1 Trichechus manatus latirostris
GGCTGCAACAATGGGCTCCAGCATAACAATGATTGTGAGGATGGCGCAGGAGCGGGCAGTGTTTCGTTCTGTTGTACATAGGGATGCTATGAGTTGGAACTGACTCAATGGCACCTAACAACAACAACAAATCAAAATAGAATTCTAAAAAATGCTCAAGTAACCCATAGGAAGGCATGAGAAGTGAAATGGGAACAAAAAACAGAGGCTACAAATAGAAAACGAATGACAAAATGGCAGAGGAATGCTCATAGAAGCTTTATTTGTGACACCCCAAAATTAGAAACAACCTAAATGGCTTTCAATGTGTGAATGGTCAATGAAACTTTGCTACATCTATAACACGTATAACTGCCCATAAATAAAAAATAACAAACTATTGATACATGCAATAAGTAGGATGAGTCCCAAGGGAATTACAGTGAAAAAGCTAATTTCAAAAGGTTACATACTGTATGTTTCCATAGATATAACATTTTTGATGTGACAAAATTATAGAGATGAAGAACAGATTAGTGGCTGTGAGGGAAGGAAAAGAGGATGTGTGTCACTATAAAGGGATAGCACGAGAAGTTTGTGGTGATGGAACAGTTCTGTATCTTGATTGTGATATTTGCACAAACCTACACAAGATCAAATTGTATAGGACTACACACACGCACGTGCATGTAAAACTGGTTAAATCTAAGGTCTGTGGATAGTACAAATGTCAATTTGATATTGTACCATAGTTATGTAAGATGTTACCACTGGGGGAAGGTGGGTGTAGGGTACACCGACCTTCCCATACTACTTCTGAAGCTTCCAATGAGCCTGTAATTATTTCTAATTTAAGTCCCAACAGAAAAAAATGACAAAATATATGAATGGGCTATTCATAGAAAAGAAAATTTGAGTCACCATAAACATCTGAAAGCCCTGAATGTAAGATTTGTGGTACAAGAAGTGAACTTTTCACATGTATCTGGCACAAATGAAATCACCAGCACCTGCGTCCCCATTTAAGACACAAGAAATCAAAGAAAGCTGTATTGAGATATGTTGAAACTGCTCTTGCTCTAATACTGGCAACTATCCTTGGCAAAACGTTAATCAAATTTTACAGTATGTAAGAATGTTTTCTTCCCCTCAATCTGAAACAAACACAAAATGCTGGATGGAGGTGGATTGTTTTTCTGAAATAGACAATTATTCCAACAATTGAATAATTCTGTTGTTTCTTCACTGCTTTCAGTGGGAAAAAACTTGTGTTTAAGACAAAATTATTTAAATTTTTTAAAATTGGCCTTAAACAAATGCTATATATTGCTGATTTCATTATCCCAACTAACATTATGAGGAGAGGATAAACAAAATATTCCCTTAAATCAGGCTTGGTTTGTGTATTATTAAAGAGAATTTTCTATAAATGTTAGTATCTGATCAAGAATAAGAATCCATTATAAAGGTATTCTGATAGGCCCGGGTATCCTCCACCATAATTTTAGAGAAATTAGGAAAATACAGAAAGGCAAGAAAGAATACCCCCAAATCTCCATAATTCTGGCAATCATAGTTGTGATCACTGGTATATTTTTTTTTCTTTTATAAAGATATATTACATATAAATATATCAACTCCCTCCAAACCTTTCCCACTTCCCAAAAGGCAACCAATGTCATATATAGTCATGATCAATATGCAGTACTGTCCTTTGTACTTATACCATGTTTTATTGTGCATCTTTTTCATTTCAATATTATATATTGTGATCCACTCATCCATGAATGTGAATTTTAAACCTTATATCTAAATACTGTCTAGTATTCTATCATAGGAATAATCACATTTTATTGATCTATTCCTCTATTAATAGAAATTTCTATTATATCCAATTTAGGGCAAATATAAACCTAACTTCAGTAAACATAGTGATATGTAGCTCTTTGTCCATATATGTGGATGCCTCCAAGGCCAATACACAAAAATAGAATTTTTCCATGTTTATGTGTTTTTAAAGAAATCTTAATAGATACATTCTATTTTCATCATATCATTACAATTTTGCTTTTTATATTCTGATCTTCAATCTATTTGGATTTTATTTTTATATAGAGAGAGCTCATATGAATTTTCCATTTATTGAATAGGCCATCCTTTCCCCTAATGATTTTGACATTATCATACACAAAATTCCTTTGTCTCCTTGGATTTGTGTATGAACCGCCAATTTTTCACTGATCAGTTTATCAGTTACACAGTGTTCAAATGATCCAGTTTAAAAGTATGTGGTGATATCTATTAGAGCATCTCTTCTCTGTTTTGCTTTTTCCAATTTGTTTCAGCTATTTTTCGTTCCTTACCTCCCCACATAAAAATTCTCAGCTTGTGAAATTCCTTAAAAAAGAAAAAAACTACTTATATTTTTACAATGTCAAGTCTTTTCAGACATAATGTAATTTCTCTCCATTTTTCCATGTTTTTTTTTTGTGCACTTCAACATGTTTTATAACTTTATATATAAATGTCTTGTAATTCATTGTTGTATTTATTCTTAGATGTTTCATATCAACACATTTTCTAATTAACTATTCCTCTTATAAAGGCTATTTTCACAGCTCCTCTTTTTTCCAATCTTCTTTTTTTTTGCTTAATATATTGGCTAGGAGCTCAAGTATTGATAAGTAGTGCTGATAGCAGATATTCTGTCTCATATTTAAATGAGAATGCTGATTAAATATTATCAATATGTAACATGTCTGCTGCAGGTTTTTGATGACCAGATTTTCATTACAATACCAATTTGTCTCTATGGTATGAACTGTTTTAGAAATTTGTTACTTTTTCATAAGGCTTTCCTACATTCATAGTTTTATATTCTAGAACCAATTATGTAATGTACAATGAAGTGTTAATTCCTTCTGAAAGCTTTTCCACATTTATGATATTCATAGGGCTGCTGAACCAAAAAACTCAAACCCGTTGCTGTCGAGTTGATTCCAACTCACAGTGACCCTACAGGACTAGAACTGCCCCATAGGGTTTCCAAGGAGTCGCTTGTGGATTCAAACTGCCAAGCTTTAGTTAGATGAGCTCTTAACCACTGCACCACCAGGGCGCCATAGGATTGCTAATGAGTATGAATTCTCTGGTGTCTAACAAGGTGTGACTTTTGGCTGAAAGCCTTACCACATTCATTACAATGATAAGGCTTCTCACCTGTATGTTTTCTCATGTGTAGAGTAAGAGATGAGATTTGAGAGAAGGCTTTTCCACATTTACTACAGTCAAAGGGTTTCTCACCTGTATGACCTCGTATATGTATAGTAAGGGATGAACTCTGGGAGAAGGCTTTTCCACATTTGTTACATTCATAGGGTTTCTCACCGGTATGACCTCTCATGTGCACAATAAGAGACGTTCTTTGAGAGAAGGCTTTTCCACATTCATTACATACATAGGGCTTCTCACCTGTATGACTTCTCATATGTAAGTTAAGAAGTGAGCACTGAGAGAAGGCTTTCCCACATTTATCACATTCATAAGGCTTTTCCCCTGTGTGACTTCTCAGATGAAGAGTAAGGGATGCAATTTGAGAGAAGGCTTTCCCACATTTATTACAATCATAAGGTTTCTCTCCGGTGTGAACTTTCTGATGTGTAATAAAGTTTTGCTTTTGGCTGAAAGCTTTGCCACATTCATTACATTCATAGGGTTTTTCTCCAGAATGGATTTTCTCATGAGCAATGAGATTTGATTTCTGGCTAAAGGCTTTGCCACATTCCTTACATATATAGGGTTTTTCTCCAGTATGAATTCTCTGGTGTCTAACGAGATTTGACATTTGAATGAAAGCTTTCCCACATTCATTACATTCATAAGGTTTCTCCCTAGTATGAATTTTCTGGTGTGTAATAAAGTTTTTCTTGTGGCTGAAGGCTTTTCTACATTCCTTACATTCATAGGGTTTCTCACCAGTATGACTTCTCATATGTACAGTAAGGGCTGAGCTTTGAGAGAAGGCTTTTCCACACTCATTACATTCATAGGGTTTCTCACCTGTATGAATTCTTACATGTATAATAAGCATAGAAAACTGAGAGAAGGCTTTTCCACATTTATCACATTTATAAGGTTTTTCTCCTGTATGACTTCTCATATGAAGAGCCAGGGATGCAATTCGAGGGAAAGCTTTACCACATTCATTACAAGCATAAGGTTTCTCTCCAGTATGAACTTTCTGGTGTGCGAAGAGGCTTTGCTTCTGGCTGAATGCTTTTCCACAGTCACTGCATTCATAAGGTTTCTCTCCAGTATGAATTTTTTCATGATCAATGAGATTTGATTTCTGGCTGAAGGATTTCCCACATTCCTTACATACATAGGGTTTCTCTCCAGTATGAATTCTCTGATGTCTAATGAGGTTTGACATTTTAATAAAAGCTTTCCTGCACTCATTACATTCATAAGACTGCTCCCTACTATGAATTTTATCATGTTTAATGAGTTTTTCCTTGTTGCTGAAGGCTTTTCTACATTTATTACATTCATAGGGTTTATCTCCAGTATGAACTCTCAGGTGTCTGATGAGGTCCAATGTCTGACTGAAGCCTTTTCCACAATGATTACACTTAAAAGGGGTTACTACAAGATAGGATGAGCTATTACAAAATGATTTTACAGGATCATTATATTCAGAATGTTCCTTTGTTATATAGCTTCTCTCATTATTATGACAGTTTAAATTATGTTCTGGACACTTTCCAAATAAGTCATATTCATAGAGGTTGTGTCTGGAAGGAACAAAGTCTGAATTCAGAGGAAATGTATTTGAAAATTTCTTGTGACATTCATGAACTTTTTTCTCTGTCATTGCTTTCTTGTCACTGCTATCTTCAACTTGCCTCAAAATTATGTCCTGGTTTTTCTGATGCTCATCAATTCCCCATACTTCTCCTAAAATAGATTGCAAATAAATATCACTTGTAGATTTTTCCAATATTATATCAAGAAAATTTCAAAAATAATTATTACTATTGGCACTGATAATTTGGTTTCAGGCCTGTTGTTGTTATAAGGCACCCTTGTGGTGCAGAGGTTAAGCACTTGGCTGCTAGCCAAAAGGTCAGTGGTTTGAACCCACCAGCCCCTCCACAGAAGAAAGATGTGGCAATGCGTTTTGGGTTTCAGTTGTTGTGTGCTGTCGAGCTGACTCCAAATCATAGCAACTACTATGTATGGGGCATAGCAGAACTGCCCCATAGAGTTTCCTAGACTTTAATCTTTATAGCAACAGATCACTAGGTCTTTTCAACCACGGAGCCACTAGTCGGGTCAAACTGCCAGTTTTTCAGTTAGTAGCCAAGTGCTTTAATCTTTGTGCCACCAGGGCTCTTTACGTTTTAGGCTTAGTCTCCCATTATTAAACAAATGAAATACGAGCAGAAGCAGATGTTTATGAATACTTTGTTTTTAAATGGAATCCAAAAGAAGACATACCAACTGGTATGTAAATAACAGGGAGAATACAAAATGCACAAATAAAGTAAGAAGAAATAACGACAGAGGGAAAAAAACAGGAAATTAAGAGAATCGTAAGAGATCATTTCACAAGACTGTATTGAAATACATTTTTATAAACTGCTTGCCGAGTAATTTTCTGGAAAATGTAAATTAACAAAATTCACCCTAGAAGATATAAAAAAATCTATATAGATCAATTTCCATAAAAGAAATCTGGGAAAAAAATAAAAAGAATAGCACCAGGTCCACAAAGATTCACATGGGAATTCTAACATTTAAGGAACAACACAATGCTGTGTAAAATGCTCCAGAAGAAAAAAGGAGGATAATTCTCTATTTTTTGCATGTAAAACATATATAATATTAATACTGAAACCTGACAAAGATGACACACCACAAAAAGGTAAACTAAATATAAATTTCATTTATAAATTACCACTGGAAAAATTTTGTATAAAATATAAAAATGATCTAGAAGCACATCAAATATAAAATATAACTGAGGTTTTTTTCAAGAATATAAATATGGTTCAATATTAGAAAATCTATAAGGTTTCTGATGCTCATTCAATTACCATACTTCTAAAACAGATTGCAAATAAATATCACTTATGAATTTTTCCAATATAATATCAAGCAAATTCCAAAAATACTACTACTATAATAAATATATTAATAGGTAAAAATGAAAAATCAAGTGAACATTTCCATAAGTCTTGAAAAGGTATTTGATAAAACTTCTCATCTATTTTACATAAAACCCTTCATAAAATAGGAATAAACATTTAACTTGAGAAAAAGTACAGTACAACTCAAATACCTGCATCATGCTTAATGAGGAAAACACAAAATTGTTCACATAAAAGTCAGGAATATGAAAAAGATGAATAGTATCACCAATATTATTGTGATACTGACTAGTACAATTGAATAAGAGAAAGATAGAGGTATAAAAATTTGTCAAGGTAAAATTAACATTGTCAACAATAAAATTGTTTACCTGCAAAATCAAGAGTCACCTGAAAAATTATTGTAAAGGGTAGTAAATTCATTATATACACGTTAATGTACAGCTTTGATAGCCTTCATATATACAAAAACAATTTAGAAATTATAACAGAAGAAAACACTGCATTTACAATGGTAACAAAAATATGAAACATCTAGGAATAAATTTAAAAAGTCCGAGAACTATAAGAAAACTTTAAAATGCTCAGGCACGCACAGATCTGAACAAATGGAAACGTATATCACATTCTTAGAAAGGAAGATATAACAACATAAAAATGACAGTTATCCACATGTTAATCTATTAAAGTGGCTTCAATAAAACTGTTTAAAAATGTCCCAAAGAAAAATGCTACTAGGCGCTGTCACCCAAGAGGAGAAATGTGAGGCTGTGTCATTATTAAGAAATACGTAAACATAATTCACCCATATACATAAAGGGGAAAAAATCATATGACAATCATATGGTAACAAGAGATTGTTACTTTACCTACGTGAACATTAAAAAAAGGCAAGGTGGCAAAAAATACTTCCAAGAAGAATGAGCAATTGGAAAAAAAAAATACTGGAAAAACATATGACAGATAAGCCCTTTACCTGGCACTGTAATATATGAAGAGTTTGAATAAATTAAGAATTCAACAGAAAAAAGGATGAAAACTATTTATTAAAACACATGAAAAGATGCTCACTTTTACTTATAATAAAGGAAATGAAAGTTCAAACTACAATAAGTTAGCAATTCCCCCTATCAGATTAGCAAAGATTTAAAAATTCCTAATAGAATTTGTTGGTAGAAATTTTTGTTAGAAATATAAATTGTTGAAATGTCCATGGAGAGCAAAAAAGACTTGGCAATATCAATCAGACGGAAAATACACATATCCTTTGGCCTATCCATTCCAATTCTAAATCTACTAAATACGTGTATGTATGTATGCATATATATATGTGTGTATACACATACACTCACATCACACACATGTAAGTACACACATATACGTACATATATGCATGACAAGTGTAGAAGAAAATGGGAGCTAACAAAAAATAGTGCTGACTTTCAAACTTTTATTGGGGTAAAAGGACAGTGGCCATTACTGAAGTATGAGAGCAAACACTAAAAATATAGTCAGGCCTGTGGCTATGGGTATAAAATACAATACTAAGACCTCTGAAATGGAGGGAAGAAGTGGAAGTACAAAGCAAAGGACTATAAATGTCAATGAGTTTATTTGAACGACTACAAATTTGTGAATGTATGAATGAGAAATGAAAGGATCCGATGTAAAAAGGTAGACAGAGAGACTAAAGATACTAATAATATTACAAATAATTATCAAAGTAAGTCTTGAAATGAATTAGGAAAGTTTGATACCTAGCATACAGGTAAGAAGGCCAATCAGTCCTCTAAGTTCTGAGGAAAGAAGTGAATAATGGTATCTAGAAATGACAGGTTTCTAAACAATTCACAACTGTCACTACAAAAACATATGGTCTTTAGAAAAATACCTTCAAAGAACATTTCAGAGGACCAGTCACTCACTGATTAACCATTAAGGGACTCTGGTCCCTCCTCATCTGTCTGGTTCCCTCTCACTGACCTGGACAGCGTCTCCTTAACACTTCTTCCTCCACCACCCACGGTTCTTCTTCTTGCTCCAACTTGAAAATCACATCAGGTTTGGTGAATGGACATCCTGTCAAAGGGAAGTGACATACGATTTTGGCATAAATACTGGAAACAAAGAATTGAGGCTGGCCCAAGGGAAATTAGGCTTTCTGAAGGATGAGAAAAGTGTGGCTTCTGAGGATGCTGTCTTCTGAAACGTAACCAAGGATGACCTTTCTCTTTGAAAGTTGTAGCATGCACATTCATGAGAGCAGACATCCCAAGGCCAAACCTAAGCTGACATTTAAGTGTCCCACACATTTCAGAAATATCGAGAAAGAAAAGGTACTTTATTTCCAGAATTTGAATTATGCAGGCAACTACCCTTACCCACTGTGATTAAGTTGTTATAGTTTTCTAGCATCACATTTCGGTACAGATTCCTCTGAGAAGGATCCAGTCGCTGCCACTCCTCCTGGGTGAAGTCAATAGCCACATCTTTGAAGGTCACTCTTCCCTGTAACAACACACTCTCACTCAATCTGAAGTCGTTCGACTTGGGTGATACGGACAAAACATATTGAACGTTGTTCTGATAGTACTAACAAATAAGAAGTTATTAAAAAAAAAACTTTAACTAGTTATGTTATTTTGTAAGAGAAAAAAACACCATGTTAGCAACATCCTGTCAGTTTATGTTCATTCACTGATTAATAAGCACACTGATTTAGCACACATATTTAATAATTACCATGGGTTAAAGGTGATCTTGGGCACCAGTTTATACTTAGTGTGAGAGAAATTGAAAAATAAAACTTTGGTCAAGTTACGTGGTGTGGGGCCTCACTAGATGCCTGTGATTCACTGAGGCTGGAAAAACTGAAAGTGGGATTTAGATGGAAGCAGAAACAGACAAAGAATGGTATGAAAAATTTGAGGTATGGTAGGGCATCGGAATGGAGCTATCCATTGATTTGGAAATTGGACATGCTGTTCATGAGATCCAGAAAAAGCTAGAATGGAAATGATGTTTTATTGGTCATCAGCATTATATAGTTGTATCTGCAGCCATGAAAATAGGATCTGATTGTTCAAAGAGCTCACATATATTGAAGAGGG
Source organism: Trichechus manatus latirostris (assembly GCF_000243295.1). Taxonomy (NCBI): domain Eukaryota; kingdom Metazoa; phylum Chordata; class Mammalia; order Sirenia; family Trichechidae; genus Trichechus; species Trichechus manatus. The sequence goes on from NW_004444322.1 coordinate 21,351, forward strand.
CCACTGACAAAATCCTACAGACACTAACAAATAAAGAAAAAAGACTTTCTGATAAATTTTTTAATGATCAAAACTAGAATAAGAACCAGAACTATGAGAAAACAGTATCAAGAAGGCTATAGAATAAGTTTCAGAAATGAAATGCTAGTGACAAATTTCTTGAAAGCAATGTGATGTGAATATAGAAATCTAACTCATCCTTCCTAGTTAAAAACTGAAATGCCCCTAAAAAATATGAACGTAAGAAAAAAATCATCAACAGCACTAAAAATAAATGGACCTGTCCATATTCCCTTCCCTTTGAGAAACTTCTACCAGAGCTGGGGTGAGATAGAAGGAAATCACCAGGAGCTAATTCACAATTAATGTTCCTAAGAATTTATTTCTAGGCCCTAAAAGGACACTATTGATATGAACATCCTCTAACACTAAGGGTTCAGAGTAGACCCTGGGACTGATAGGAAATCCTCACTTAGAACTCTTTCCTGCTGAAGATGAAGGCATTTGAAATAAACAGCCTCAAGAAACCAAAGGGAGAGTGTCAGGGCAAGGAATCGCTGAAATCCAGGGGATTGCTGGAACTTCCCCTTAAACGGGAGGAAGATCAAAACAAGCTTGGACAAAGCACTCAGTAAGGAAGTAGGGCTGAAGATAAAACATGAGTGGGAAGACTGCCTCAGTGTAACAGTTTTACTAATCACAGAGAAAGACATGAGCACATAAGATGCATTCTTGCTGGTCCTGCCTCAGCCAAGATTTCTCCTCATAAAATTGCACTTTCCTCAGGAAATTGGATCCCTAAACTAGTAAATAACTTACAAAAACCAATGCCACAGAATTAATAGAAAAATCCTAATTCCACCCAGCTCAAGAGTGTGGGAATTCACCCACTCTTACCACTGCTATTCAACATCATTCTGAAAGGCCTAGTCAGAGCAATTAGGCTAAAAATATAAACAGAAGGAATCTAAATCAGGAAGGAGGAAGTAAAACAATCCCTTTTCACAGATGCCATGATCCTATACATAGAAAATCCCACAGAATCCACAAAAAAAGTTATTAGAACTAACAGATAAATTCAGCAAGGTGGCAGGATACAAGGTCAACAACCAAAAATCAGTCAGGTTTCTATATATCAGCAATGAGCAAGCAGAAAAGGAAATTAAGGAAGCATTGCCATTTACAAGAGCATCTAAAAGAATAAAGTACCTATACATAAATCTAACTAGGGAAGTTAAAGACTTGTACATAGAAAACTATAAAACATTACTAAAAGAAATTAAAGACCTAAATAAATGGAAGGACATTCTGTGTTCATGGACTGGAAGGCTTAATACAGTTAAGATGTCAATGTTACCCACAGCAATCTATGAATTCAATGCAATCCCCATCAAATTTCCAACAGCACTCTTTACAGAAATAGAAAAGCCAATCTTCTAACTTATATGGAAGGGTGAAGGACCTTGAATAGCTAAAGAAATCTTGATGAAGAATAAAGTGGGAAAACTCAGACTTCCTGATTTCAAAACATACAATAAAGCCACAGTAATTAAAACAGTCAGGTACTGGTTTAATAACAGACATATAGACTAATGGAATAGAACCAAGAGTTCAGAAAAAATCCATACATCTCTGGTTGGTCAACTGATTTTCAACAAGGGTGCTAAATCCATTCAATGGGAAAAGACGGCAGTGTAAGCAGGCACTCCTCTACATCTCCCTACAACTAAGCCAGTGAACAACAAATAAAAATTAGCACAGAGATTTTGGAGCACCAGACAGAGCTGAAGTGTTGGAGAACCAAGGTGAGTCCTGAATCAGGAGAGAGACAGAGTGGGGATGGTGGAAAGGCTGAGATGTGTTGACTGGTGGCATCCTACTTGACAGCTCAGCTCACTGCGGCCATTCTGGGACATGGACAGGCAACATCCTTGAACAAAGAACCCAGGACAGCATCTACAATGAGGACACAGATCAGCTCAGAGATCCTAGGTAAACAGCCTTGGAAAGGTCCAACAAAAGGTGTAGACGCCTTCTCAGTCTGATAGAACTGAGAGACAGTGGCATGTCAGCGCATGAATTTGAAATTTGGAAAACTAAGGAAATTGCAGTCCGATTAAAGTGGTGCAGATTGCCTGTGGGAACTCATGTGCAGGGAAAAGGGAAGTCCAAGCAAACATCTGGAAAAGCACACAGGGAAGGTGAAACACTGCGGGTGAGTGCTACTGAGTCTAGCTGAGACCAGAGGATGGAGGGCACTAGGACATGGACCACAGAAGAGCCACAGCACCCATACACCCACCAGGATGAGAAAAGTACATCAAACAGACAACCTAGCTGGAACCAACTGGTTCCCTACCTAACAAGGAGGCACCACAGGAGAGCCTGCTCAGCATTAGCCCTGCAGAAAGGACACAAAGCACTACCCTCCCCCCTCAGAAAGGCCACACCTCACCCTTTCCACCCACGGCCAGCGGAAAAGTCCTCCACCTGCGCTATCAGCCACAGAGGGAAAGCCACACACCAACCCAACAGATAGACCTGAGGGAATCCTGCCCCAGTATTGCAGTCATTTCGGGAAAGACACACCCCACCTACAGACCTCAGGGGAAACTTGTCATGGTTAATGTTATGTATCAACTTGGCTAGCCTATGATTCCCAGTGGTTTGGCAGATACTGTGTAATCACTTCCTATTTTGTGATCTGATGTGAGCAGCCAATCAGTTGGAAGAAGAGTTTCCTTGGGGATGTGGCCAGCCTCCAGTATATAAAGGGATGTTCTGGCAAGGCTCGCTCTCAACCTTGCAATCTTCTCCATACCTGACCTCTGTTTCTTAGGACATAAACCATCAGAGGCCTCCAGCCTGTCAACTGACATGCAGATTTTAGATTTGCCAACCCCTGTAACCCCATGAGCCAACAGAGGCCTCCAGCCTGTTGCCTGACATGCAGGTTCTGGGTTTGTCAGCCCCTGCAACCACGTGAGCCAGGAGAGGTCTTCAGCCTGTCATCTGACCCACAGATTTGAGACTTGTCAGAACCCACAATTGTGTAAGCCACTGCCTTGAAGTAAATTTCTCTCTATATATACCTATATGCAGTTCACTAAGACATTTGGTACTGAGCATGGAGAGCTGCTCTAACAAATCCCTACAATGTGGAAATGGCTTTAGAATTAGGTAATGGGTGGAGACTGCAAGAAATTTAAGATACCTAATAGTAAAAGCAACACTTTTTTTAAATATTAAAAGCAACAACCACTAATGCCAAATATGAAGAAATTGGAAGATTTTTATCAACTTCTGCATTCTTAAATTGATCAAACATGTAATCAAGATGTATTGATTGATAATTACTGGTGATTGGAATGCGAAAGCACCCAAAGTTGGAAATAAAGAAGGATTGGTAGTTGGAAAATATGGCGTTGGTGAAAGAAACAACACCAGAGATGGCATGACAGAATTTGACAAGAATAACACCTTCTTCATTGCAAATACCTTTTTTCAACAACATAAACGGTGAATACACACGTGGACTTCACTGGATGGAATACACAGGAATCAAATCGACTACATCTGTGGAAAGACACGATGAAAAAGCTCAGTGTCATTAGTCAGAACAAGGCCAGGGGCCGACTGCAGAACAGACCGTCAATTGCTCATATGCAAGTTCAAGTTAAAGCTGAAGAAAATTATAACAAGTCCACGAGAGCCAAAGTATGACCTTGAGTATATCCCACCTGAATTTGGAGAGCATCTCAAGAACAGATTTGACACATTGAACACTGAATCACCGAAGACCAAACGAGATGTGGGATGACATTAAGGACATCATACTTGAAGAAAGCAAAAGGTCATTAAAAGACAGCAAGAAAGAAAAGACCAAAACAGATTTCAGAAGAGACTCTGAAGTTTCCTCTTGAATGCAGAGTAGCTAAAGAGAATGGAAGGAATAATGAAGTAAAAGAGCTGAACAGAAGATTTCAAAGGGCAACTCAAGAAGACAAAGTATTATAATGAAATGTGCAAAGACCTGGAGTTAGAAAACCAAAAGTGAAGAACACACTCAGCTTTTCTCAAGCTGAAAGAACTGAAGAAAAAATTCCAGCCTCGAGTTGCAATACTGAAGGATTCTACAGGGAAAATACTGAATGATGCAGGAAAAATGAAAAGAAGATGGAAGGAATACACAGTCACTGTACCAAAAAGAATTGGCCGATGTTCAACCATTTCAGGAGGTAGCATATGATCAAGAACCGATGGTATTGAAGTAAGAAGTCCAAGCTGCACTTAAGGCACTGGCAAAAGACAAGACTCCAGAAACTGACAGAATACCAAATGAGATATTTCAACAAATGGATGCAGTGCTGGAGATGCTCACTCATCTATGCCAAGAAATCTGGAAGACAGCTACCTGGAAGAGACGCATATTTGTGTCCATTCCAAAGAAAAGTGAGCCAACCGAATGCAAAAAATATTAAACAATATTATTAATATCACATGCAAGTAAAATTTTGCTGAAGATCATTCAAAAGCCATTGCAGCAGTACATTGACAGGGAACGGCCAGAAATTCAAGCCAGACTCAGAAGAGGACATGGAATGATGGATATCATTGATGATGTCAGATGGATCTTGGCTGAAAGCAGAGAAGACCAGAAAGATGTTTGTGTTTTACTGACTATGCAAAGGCCTTCAACTGTGTGGATCGTAACAAATTATGAATAACATTCGAAGAATGGGAATTCCAGAACACTTAAATGTGCTCATGAGGAACCTGTACACAGACCAAGAGGCAGTCGTTCAAACAGAACAAGGGGATACTGCATGATTTAAAATCTGGAAAAGTGTGCGTCAGGGTTGTATCCCTTCACCATACTTATTCAATCTGTATGCTGGGCAAATAATCCAAGAAGCTAGACCAGATGAAGAAGAATGTGGCATCAGGACTGGAGGAAGACTCATTAACAACCTGCGTTATGCAGATGACACAACCTTGCCTGCTGAAAGTGAAGAAGGTTTGAAGCACTTACTGATAAAGATCAAAGACTACAGCCTTCAGTATGGTTTGCACCTCAACATAAAGAAAACAAGAATCCTCACAACTGGACCAATAAGCAACATCATGATAAACAGAGAAGATACTGAAGTTGTCAAGCATTTCTTACTTGGATCCACAATCCACGCCCATGAAAGCAGCAATCAAGAAATCACACTATGTATTGCGTTTGGCAAATCTGTTGCAAAGACGTCTTTAAAGTGCTGAAAAGCAAAGATGTCACTTTGAGGACTAATGTGCGCCTGACCTAGGTCATGATATTGTCAGTCACCTCATATGCATGTGAAAGTTGGACAATGAATAAGGAAGACTGAAAAAGAATTGATGCCTTTGAATTATGTGTTGGCAAAGAATACTGAATATACCATGGACTGCCAGAAGAAAGAACAAATCTGTCTTGGAAGAAGTACAGCCACAGTGTTTCTTGGAAGCGAGGCTGGTGAGACTTCATCTTATGTACTTTGGACATGTTATCAGGAGGTACATGTTATCAGGAGTCCCTGGAGAAGGACATCGTGCTTGGTAAGGTAGATGGTCAGTATGAAAAAGACGAAGACCCTCAATGAGATGGACGGACACAGTGGCTGCAACAGTGGGCTCAAACATAGCAACCATTGTGAGGACGGTACAAGACTGGGCAGTGTTTCGTTCTGTTGTACATAGGGTCGCTATGAGTCAGAACTGACTTGATGGTACCTAACAAAAGTAAAAGCCTAGACTGCCTTGAAGAGACTGTTCGTAGAATTATGGACATCAAAGGCAATTCTTGTGAGGGGTCAGAATGAAGTGAGGAGAGCCAAAGAGAAAGTTGTTCTCCGGAAAAAAAAAGCACTACTCCTGGAACAGCTCGGAGAGTAAAGAACTGCTAAAAGGAGCACGGGAAGCAGGACTGCCTCCATTTCAAAGGGTAGGACTACTGTGTCATGGGTTCCAAAGGGTGGAGACAAAGCCTACTGTGTTTCAAATTGTGAAGCCAGGACCTCCTAGGTTTCGAAGAGTCAGATCATCACCAACTTGATTCTACAGTGTGCGGCTGCTGTTCAGGTGTACCAGGAGAATGGGGCCACAATGCAATGCTGAGTATGTGGGGCTTCCATGCCCAAAGGGCAGGAGAACACAGCCTGCTGAAGCAGAGGTGGTGGGGTCACCACTCAGATTGACTAAATGAATGGGGCTACCTAAAGCTGAGGGAGCAGAGCTGCTGTCCCAGTGGGCCTGGAAGGTGGGACTAAAGTCCAGGGCCAAGGGGCCTCTACCCAGAATTCAGAGAGCATGTCTAACAACCAGAGTTTGGAGGACAGGGCTGTTGCCCAGATGGTCTCAGAGAACTGAGGATTATTTTCCAGCCTTGAGAGCTAATGTAATTTGTACTACTGGGTTTTGGATATGCTTGGTGCCTGTTATCCCTTCTTTCCCTCCAATTTCTCCAATTCATAATGGAAATGTCTATCTTCTGCCTGTTCCACCATTGTACTTTGGAAACAGAGAACTTATTTTCTAGATTTCACAGGTTCATGGATGAAGGGGAATTTTGCCCCAGGATGCAATAAGCCTAAAGTCTCACCATATTTGATTTAGATGATTCAAATTCATATTTGATTTAGATGATTCGAACTTTGGAGTTGATTTAAGACTTTTGGGATGGTGTAATGGGATGAATGGTTTTGCATGTTTTGCATGTGGGAAGGACATGAATTTGGGGGGGCCAAAGTGTGGAATATTATGAATTTAAGTGTGTCCCCCAAAAACATGTGTTGTAAATCCTAACTCCTATACCTGTGGTTATAATCCCAATTGGGAATGGGTTTTCTTTGTTATGTTAATGAGGCACTATTACTGTAGGCTGAGTCTTATGTCAGTCTCTGTGTTGAGATGTAAAAAGAGATTAAGCAAGAAACTAAGCAAGCAAGCAGTTAGAGAAAGATGCCATGCCACATGAAGATCACCATGATCGCTAAGGAATAGAAGCTGAAAAGAGACATGAACCTTCCCTCAGACCCAACAGAGAAAGAAATTATTCCCCTACAGCCAGCACCCTGAATTCAGACTTCTAGCCTCCTAAACTGTGAGAGTGTGAATCCAGCAGCCGTTCCTTGGAAACTCTATGGGGCAGTTCTACTCTGTCCTATATGATCGCTATAGGGTCGCTATGAGTCCGAATTGACTCGACGGCAATTT